>NC_058080.1:30053323-30336016 GCF_014858855.1 Bufo gargarizans | reverse complement strand
ACTGTAAATGCTGACTGTCCTGACCCTCCAGCGTCACCCCGAAAGGACTGGGCCGGGCGCACAGTTGCCATTACCCGCATCCACAGCCCAATATCTTTATGGTCCCACCTTATATTACTCCGCACCGCCATCCTACGCTTTTCCTCTTCCTCTTTTTTGCCATCATCCTTCTTCCCCCTTTCCAAATTAAAACGCTCTAGGGGAAGTAGGGAAAAAATTTCCACATACTCCCCCTTCCAAATACGTTCACGCACTTCCTGTTTCAAATGAGCCCCTAAAGGCCCTTCAAAACAGACATATACTTCGCCACGTGCGGAATCTTTAACCTTAAGCCTATCGTCATCTCCACCTGCTTGTACCGAGACTGAAACCCTCTCGCCAGACCTCCCAACCTCCGTGCTCGAACCAGGGCCAACTCCCCCAGCCTAATTGTTTACTCCCGCCGCCGCACCGTCACCTACAGATACCATCCCAGGCAATCCACCGCTCCCCACAGTATCCCCCCCAGGCAACGCACCCCCAGACACCCCACTGCCAGCAGTTCTTGCCCCCCATGCTGTGACTGGTGAGACCCCAGACGCCCCAAAACCAGACACCCAACCCGCCAGGCTATAAAAAAAGCTGTCCTAGGTCCCTACCTAAATCCCCTTGTGGGCCCCCCAGTGCCCTGGGGCCTAATCTAAAAAGGTCATGCACGCCCCCAGTGGCCTCACCTAGCTGCCGGGGGGCTGTGGACCCCGCAGCTGAAGATCCTGGTTCCAGAATGGCGCTCCTGGGTTCTGGCCTCTCCTCTCCCATTCCATCTTGCGACGAGGCTCCAGACTGGACCGCATCCCAGCATGCTCAATGCTGGATGTGCACATGGCGGCGGCGGCCCTCCTCGGCGTTGCTTCCTGCGGCCTGTTCGCGTCCCCGGACTCCATGCGCACAGCCGCGACAGATCGGGTCCCACTTTCGTGCCGAGCGGCCTCCCCAGGGGTGGGAGGAGCCGCCGCTCCTGGTCCTGGATCCATGACAGCTGGAGACAGTGGAGGATTCCGCCTGCTTGGTGATAGGCCCCGCCGTGCACAAGGATTCCTCCCGCGCCGGGAGGGCCTGATACTGGGCACTGCTTCGGCCTCCCGGCGCGGAGGGTCCCCGGAGGGGCTCCGCACCCTGCGTCTGGACCTGGGGGCCATGTCGGGGCTCAGGCCCGCCGGTGGCCGTACCCGCCGCGGCCGTCTAGCTGGTGGCGGTGAGCTGGTGTTACTCACCGCCGCCCCCTGCAACACTCCACCTGCTCTTGGAGCCATCCAGGTCCACGCTCCTCAGCAGCTGCTCGCAGACGCTGGATCAGCTCCTCCACAGGCTCCATGTTGCGCGTGTCAGTTCCCTGAAAAATTGCAGGTACTGACCTACCCCTGACCTGTCCTTATATAAACTTTCCTCCCGCCTATTCCTAACTCCTCCCCCTTCCTTCCTTCACTGCCCTAACTTTTAAAACTTTTAACCCTCAACTCACCCACCTACCCTTCTGCAGCCAAAACCCTGACATGTCGGCCTCCCCTTAATTGGTGGCCCAGTACGGCCTCCCTGGAATATTAAAGGATTCATAACAAAAGACCCAGGGCCAAAACTAGTGCTCCTAGAGCCAGAATGTAGGTAGTAGCAGCATCAGCTATCCATCCAGAAGTATTATTATTATTATTATTATTAGTAGTAGTAGTAGTAGTAGTAGTAGTAGGCCACAGTTCTCCCTTCAGAAAGGCACAACATTATCATTATCATTGAGGAGAAAGAGGATGAGATTGTGCATTAGATTTCTCACTCTTCACAATCACAGCAGGACGACGTGGAGATGACTTCTGAGTGTGACACTGTGCCTTGGAGCCAGGGGTCATAGCATTCCTCCTGCTCCTCCTTATTGCAACCCCAGAGAAGCCTTTCAGTGCAATCCTTTCTGTCTTCACTGCTCCTTCCTAGTGGGCCACCTTTTCTTCTCCTAAAAAGAGGCAACAAAGCTCCTCCATGGCCGCTGTGATATAGTCAAGAAAGTCTCCATGTTGATGATTTGTGTGAGAACAGTCAGTATTTAGACTGCCCTGAGGAGGAGGTTCATGCACAGACTGGGGACTCCATGCATATAGTAGCTGTGTTGGTGGTAATAGTGGCACCCATAGCCACGGTATTGGCAGTGGGAGTAGCGACAGTGATAGCCGGGACAAATACAGAGCAGAGCATTGGAAGGTTGGTATTACGCCCCATGATATATTACAGCCTGATAAAAGTGACAGGGAGGGTGATGTCTCTGATGACGATTGTGTGGTTGACAGAACCTGGGAGCTGGATTGGGATGCCAAAATCTGAAGAGGATAAAACTGAGAAATAGGATGTTGGCAATAAAGAGTGGAGGCAATGTTCATCGAAAACCTCCATCTGCCATTGCCAGATCTGCTTATATTGTGGTCTGCTCGGCAACTGGTGATTCCGCTAATACTTTGGGCCTATGTGAAGCTCAGATTTTGCTAGCTCTGTTCAAGCAACTTCTATATGGCATTTTTCTCTCCACAAGGCCAGCACACAAAATCACAGCCATGTACAAGATCTGCAGGACTAAAATAAGCCATGGGTGTTCAAACAAAAATATAGGTATCGGGCTCTATTCCAACACATAAGGAGGCATCATCGGATCATTTGTGAAAATAGAACTGGTCAGCATTAGAACAAGTTTGTCCTCCTTTCTCCTGGTCTTTTTTTGAGGCAGCCTGTCCGCATCCCCAAGCAATGCTGTCTCCTTGTCATCATTACCGGCTTCTACTTCTCCTGCTAGGACTCCTCCTTCTCCTTTTCCTCTGTTCCATTGTGAGACTTCCATAACTGAATGTGTGGCCATGAAAAAAACTATTATTGATCAGCAATTAGCTTGTCTACAAGCTGAACCCACCAGGTCCTATTGACACCTCCAGATTAGTGTTGGTCTGGTTCCACACCAGGTGCTTATCCACTTCCTCCAACTTCTCCTCCATGTGCAGCACGCCAGACCTGCAGGGTATAGCGACAGTGAGGTCACGGTATGGGCAATCGAGGGTTACTCACTTTTTGGAGGACCCTGGGCAGGCATGCAGCAGTGAATGAGAGGCAGACACTAGTTCCTCTGGGGCACACTCTGGGTGTAGAGACCAGGCCTGATGTTGGGTGAGGTGCCCTGGTTGTTGCAGGTGTTTAGAGTGCCTGAGGCAAGGTCCCTTTAAGGATCGTGACGCCAGTGCCTGTAACGGTGGCACACCGGTTGGTAGGGATTGAAATTGAGGTACACAGATTGTATGGTGAACCAAACGTTGCTTTACTTGGTAAACGGTAAACAGTCCAACTTTGTACAGTCTATTACAGAAGTTACAGATGATGGTGCAGTCCCTTGAACACAATGTCCCAAGCAGGCTTACTTCACAATGATGGCAGGTATAAATCATGCAAGATACTTGGAGGGCAAACAGTTAATGCTTTGCAGTGCAATGTTGCTCTATTCCCTCAGCTATTCTAGCTGGCTGGATCCCAAGGCCCGGATGCCTAAGTGCTGGCTTAAATCCTTGGTATAAATTCCTTCCTCCAGTATAAACCCTTGCTCTTCACTTTATAGTGTTTCTGCCCATCAGGTTCCTTATCTGTACTTGGTTGTGTTCTCCTCTCTTGGTAGGGAAACTGCAGGTTGCTCCCAGGAGGTGCTCTCCTACTACTGGGGTATCTCAACTGAGCTCAGCTTAGCCTCAGGAGCTTCAGGCTGACGAGGTAACTCCTCTAGTCTCCTGGAATACACTCCGGTCTCCAAGCAGGCTGTACTCCATCTAGCCTCTTGGTACAGCTAGGAACCAGGACTGTCCAGCTGCATGTCAGGAGGAGGCCCTCAGCATATCCTGGGCTGGTGCCTTCTCACTTCTGTCTCCACAGACTCCTGACTATGACCTAACCCCTCCCTGTCTGGGCCTGGACATTTATTCTAGGGGCTCCCTATCTCCCTCTAGTGTCTGGAATGCTAAACTACACCCAACTAGGCCTGGTAAACATATGACAGGGGAAACCATTGCATGTAAAAACACATAAAAAATGCATTAAAGTGCACAGTAAAATGTAACATCACTATCCCTTGTGAGTAGAAGTACACGCTACCCAATTGACCCTTGTGTAGTGCCCACTCCTACCTAGTGGGACACTACATACCCCCATGCTATGACGTTGCCCGTCCTTGGCGCAACATGAAAGGGGCCCTGCCCAGCTGGATACTGCACCTGTAATAGAAAAATAATGCAAAGCAGGAAAACACATCTACATTTGCGAAATACAGTATATGTATACATCAGGCAGTTCCACTGGGTAAGGAACAAGTTTGGTGAAAAGGGGTGTCGTTCTCTTCTCTCAGGATACTGTAAGAGAACAGGGGCGCTGACCTGGTGCAGCGTATCAAGGATACCAGGATTAGTCCATAATAATCAAATTGTCCATAATGAACAGTAGAAAACTGTAAAACAATTAAAAGTTCTTGGAGGCTCAAAGAACAAACATGAGTCCGTACCCAGGTTCCTTTCTTATTTGCAGCAAGTTTCAAAGACAGCAAGGGCAGAAGTACAAGATCACAGAGGCTCGCATACAATGGAGTCCATCTCTGGGCACATTTCTTTAAAATAGCAATATCTCAGAGGCTCATGTGCATTTGAGTCTATCCCTGGGCACATTTCCTTAAAATAGTAGCAAAATCTCAGAGGCTCATGTACACTAGAGTCTATCCCTGGGCGCATTTCTTGGAATTTAAGTTGCACAATAAAATGACAGCACATGAAAATAGTCCACATTATTCAAATGGCACATATAAAAATAAGTGCTGAAATACCCTTAATCAACCTGAAAAGGGGGTGTAAGGGTTAAAGGTGCAACATATAAAATAGGCACAACTGGGATTATTTCTTCACTCTGAGAAAGCAGGCAGGAGGTCCTGTAAACAAGATGGCCTTGCTGCAATTGGTATTTCAGTGGCCGACCATTACCACTGAGCCGTGGGTAACTGGCAGCAGCACAGAGGGCCAAAACAACAAAGGACTCCTGTCCTGAAAGGGTTAATCCACTTTATTTAGGGTCCCTTGGCAAAATAAATCAAATGATGACCTAGCAGGCCAATTCACAGGGGCATGTCAAATCCACTAGGCATCTCAGTGGTGCTCCCTGGCTCCATTTGCAGACTGGGTCTGTAGTGAGAATCAACAGGCGGATGTGCCCACAACACAGTATTAGGGGGCAACTGCAGCATGAACGGACCCCTAATAGGTATTGGCCCAATAGGCCTAGGGGTAATCAGGGTTGCTGACTGCACCGGTGCAGGCATGACAATAGGAGGTTGCTGCACTGGCCTGGGTACCGCTGCTGCAAGCGGTCCGGTGGGTTCCTGGACAACTGGCTCTGTGCGCCAGTGCACAGCGTAGGAGGACCTCACCGCAGGTGCTGACACTAAAGAGGGCCGGCTGGAAGGGAGAGGTACTCTCACCTCAGACCCGGAGACGTCCGAGTCCTTAAGTCCTTTTTCTTTCAGGTCAGGTGGAGTCTGGATCCTGACGGAGGCAATCTGGCGCAGCTCACGCAATTTCTTCTCCAGCCGCACGATCTGGTCGTCCAGGCTTTCGGAGTCGGGATCGCTGTCCCCCGCTGTCGCCGCCGGCACTTGTACAGGAGTTGGCGCATCCTGCGCAGCCGCTGCAGGTTCAGGTGAGGCGTCCGCTTTTCTTCCTCTTCTGATGTTGTCCAGGGCAGCACGGAATCTTTCAGCATCTTCCAGTTCACGGACAGTCTTCTCCCTGCGAGGCAGCTCAGCTGAGGGCCATGGGCTTACCCTCTTCTCCACCACTGTAGGTTGCCAAAAGACGTTCGGGCCAATGAAGGAGCCCCGTTCTTGGAAGGCATGATGGGCCGGTTCTGGAGAGTGCACAGGTTCGCGCTCGCAGCCAGGGTGGTCCTCATCAAGGTCCCAGTCCTCCGTTTTCTTTTTAGGACGGGACACGGCAGTGGCGTAGGGGCCTCGCAGGCCCTCGGCAGGGGTGAACTCTACTTCCTCTCCCTCGCGGAGGTTATGGAGATGCTCTGGCAGGTAACTCCGCTTGACGGACCTCCGATTCACGTATAAGTCTCTGCCGGTAATATAGTCCTTGATAAAACCGATGCCTCGGTCCTTGTCAAAGGCCACAACCAACCCCATTCTCCTTTCCAGGCGGGGTTGGGTGTCGGTGTGGCGCTCATGAACGGTCTTTGCCAGTTCTTCATAGTATATTTTAGTTTTAGTGGTCTTCTTTATTGCGGCCTCCCGTATCTCTGCCATTAACGCTGACCACTTGAATGAGGGCTGGAAAAAGTCTCTCCAGGAGCCATAGTAGGTCTCCGGTTGCATCCTCGGTGGCGGGCAGGTGGGTCTCTCCGGTCCCGGAGAGTAGGCCGGTGGAGCGTCCTCTTGCTCTACACCCATGACATTCATCTTTAACAGATCAGGCACAGACATCCCAGCAGAGCAGTCTTCACTCTTCAACATGCTCGATCCTTCTCTGGAGATCGACAGGGTGGCGCCAACAATTTCAGACAGATCCTCCCATTGCACTGGGAGGCCGCCCCCCAGGTACTCCAGTATGGGGGAGGCGGAGTCCATTTCTGCAGACATGCAAATGTCCAGACAGGGCGGTGGCGCAGACATATAGCCTTTCCCCCACTTTTCAGCAGAAGGCGCCAATTTTTACCGCCAATTCAGTATGAAGATGACGCAGCAAACAAATCCAGTCAAGCTAAGCGGCCATCTTTGAGCAAAATCACTGTCTATTCACTGACAGCAAGCGGTGGCTTAAACAAATGGCAAACAGTCCATACAATATAATCTTCACACCGCAATTATCACAGTTCACTTTGGCCCAGCAATTCTTCAATAAAACAATTAGGGCTTGTCACTTTAAGGCAATTAACAGCACACAGTTTTTGTATCCGCCATGGCGCAGGAATGATCGTATCCTGTTCGTGACGCCAATTTATGCAGCATGCCAGACCTGCAGGGTATAGCGACAGTGAGGTCACGGTATGGGCAATCGAGGGTTACTCACTTTTTGGAGGACCCTGGGCAGGCATGCAGCAGTGAATGAGAGGCAGACACTAGTTCCTCTGGGGCACACTCTGGGTGTAGAGACCTGGTCTGATGTTGGGTGAGGTGCCCTGGTTGTTGCAGGTGTTTAGAGTGCCTGAGGCAAGGTCCCTTTAAGGATCGTGACGCCAGTGCCTGTAACGGTGGCACACCGGTTGGTAGGGATAGAAATTGAGGTACACAGGTTGTATGGTGAACCAAACGTTACTTTACTTGGTAAACGGTAAACAGTCCAACTTTGTACAGTCTATTACAGAAGTTACAGATGATGACGCAGTCCCTTGAACACAATGTCCCAAGCAGGCTTACTTCACAATGATGGCAGGTATAAATCATGCAAGATACTTGGAGGGCAAACAGTTAATGCTTTGCAGTGCAATGCTGCTCTATCCCCTCAGCTATTCTAGCTGGCTGGATCCCAAGGCCCGGATGCCTAAGTGCTGGCTTAAATCCTTGGTATAAATTCCTTCCTCCAGTATAGACCCTTGCTCTTCACTTTATAGTGTCTCTGCTCAGGTTACTTATCTGTACTTGGTTGTGTTCTCCTCTCTTGGTAGGGAAACTGCAGGTTTCTCCCAGGAGGTGCTCTCCTACTACTGGGGTATCTCAACTGAGCTAAGCTTAGCCTCAGGAGCTTCAGGCTGACGAGGTAACTCCTCTAGTCCCCTGGAGTACACACGGTCTCCAAGCAGGCTGTACTCCTTCTAGCCTCTTGGTACAGCTAGGAACCAGGACTGTCCAGCTGCATGTCAGGAGGAGGCCCTCAGCATATCCTGGGCTGGTGCCTTCTCACTTCTGTCTCCACAGACTCCTGACTATGACCTAACCCCTCCCTGTCTGGGCCTGGACATTTATACTAGGGGCTCCCTATCTCCCTCTAGTGTCTGGAATGCTAAACTACACCTAACTAGGCCTGATAAACATATGACAGGGGAAACCATTGCATGTAAAAACACATAGAAAATGCATTAAAGTGCACAGTAAAATGTAACATCACTGTCCCTTGTGAGTAGAAGTACACGCTACCCAATTGACCCTTGTGTAGTGCCCACTCCTACCTAGTGGGACACTACACATGGACATCCTCCTGTCCCCAAGAGCAGCAGGGCAGAGTGTCGCTCACACTTCCCCTCCCTATTATCACTTATAAAGTCAAGTGTAAAGCTGTGAACTAATCTGTCATGTCCTGTCTCAGCAGGGAGCATGTGTTGTGTCAAAGTCTGGCAGTGGCAGCTCATCTGAAATGCCTATCTGGTTCTGAAGCCCTTCAAAGAGGCCACAAAATTTGTCGGTAGGAACAATCGCAGAACGAATGATCCGATTCCCTCATTTCTCTTAGAACAGGAGCTGACACTTGTGTAGCAACGTACAATGGTGGGAGAAGAACAGCTAATGCATCTTGCTATCCAGCCTGCAGCTGTTGGGGACCCACAAGGAGAAACTCCCATGGAGGAGGAGGGGGTTGGGCAGTGAAGACATAGTTGATTGTACTGGAAAGCTTCTATGGGGCTGCAAGGAGGAGAAGCAGGAGGAATGCTGTGATCCCTGGCTCCAAGGCACAGTGTCAGACTCAGATGTCACCTCCACGTCATCCTGCTGTGACTGAGAGGAGGAGTGAGCCATCTAATCCTCAATCTCATGCTTTTTCTCAAGCCATGGAGAACTGCGGCTAGTGCTGCTACTTCCGATATCCTTATTCTGAGAGGACAAGGCCTTGCCTGGGTCTTTTGTGTCAAACCTTCTTTTATTCCTGACATTTGGCCTAATGTACACAGACACACAAAGTATGTAATGGTTTGTAAGTCTGTTTTCTGGAACTTAAAGACAGAGATGCCTTTGATTTCTACAAATACACTGAAGACACTACTATTGACATTGCAGGGGGGGGGCCCACCTTGTTCAGGGGCCCACCGAGGGATTCACCTGTTCCCCTGTGGGCCAGTCCGAGCCTGTGCTTATCCCATTGTTAGCGATGATCTGGCAGTGTAATGCTTCCTCCGATTACCCAATGAACGAGCACACGCTAGATCATCAGGTACTGTAATTGGAATCTTTTAACAGGTTTAAAAGTCATAGTTTGCCAGCGGCCGATCATGCTTTGTAATCACGATCTGCCAGCAAACAATGATTCAGTATGGGGACAAGTGATGGCATTAACCATCGCTCCTCGCAATACTCTGGAGGAGATTGTTGCAAGTAATAGCTGCGGTCTCCTCCGCTAAAGAGCAGGCTTTCTTCCCAACAATCATCTGGATTTTCTAGGCATCAAATATAATCTTCATTGTAGATTTACCAACCACATCTCCTCGAAGTTTGTCTCAAAGCAGTTATGGATACAAGGTCCTCACTCGCTAGTATAAAACCCCTGATAAGACATGCTTATATGCAACCTCCGCCTTGGACACATGCTGCAGGTATTTGAAGGACTGGAGCACATTCTTTAACATCTGGTGGCAATTTCCCATTATCTTGGATTGGTGGACACATATGTATGATATCAGTAATCAAATCTGCAGTACTAGGGTTCCAGTATCCCCACTCAGTGCTTTATTGGGATTATATAGGGATGTCGAAGATAAGAAACCAACATATCTATTTAAACAACTTATTGTTGCTGGTCGCTTTCTCATTCCAAAATGATGGCTCTCTACCGAATTGCCTTCTATAGAACATTGGAGACAAAAAAAATCTATAGATTTGAAGAAATCTCCATTAACCATAAGTTTGTGACGGATCGGCAGGTCTGGAAGACCCATAGAGGGATATTCCCAGGATGAGGCAGTGTAGCTTATATGGCTCGGCGTGCCTCTCTAGGTACAGTACTGGTTCTTTGAGTGCCCTGTTTTGCTCTTTCAGGACTCTTATCCTACTAGCTCTTCTGTTTATTGGGACTATGTTACCACCTTAGGCCTCATGCACACGACCGTTGTGTGCATCCGTGGCCGTTGTGCCGTTTTTTTTTCGCTGACCCATTGACTTTCAATGGGTCCTTAGAAAAATCTGAAAATGCACCTTTGGCAGCCGCATCCGTGATCCGTGTTTCCTGGCCGTGAAAAAAATAGGACCTGTCCTATTTTTTTCACGACCAACTGTTCACGGACCCATTCAAGTCAATGGGTCCGTGAAAAAGCACGGATGCACACAAGATTGTCATCCGTGTCCGTTATCTGTTTTTTCCTATCATTTTAATGGCAAACTTGACTTAGATTTTTTGTTCATTTTTCATGTCCGTGGATCCTCCAAAAATCAAGGAAGACCCATGGACGAAAAAACGGTCACGGATCACGGACCTACGGACCCCGTTTTTGCGGACCTTAAAATAAAATGGTCGTGTGCATGAGGCCTAAAGCGGTGATCATCATTTTCTGGACATACTGTACACTTTGTAATCCTCTTCAGAAGAACCTATGAGGCGTCTGTCTCGTTGTTCCGGGAGAGGACTGTTTTCTGTAGTTTAACTTGTTTACTGGTCAACAGGATTGTGAATTGGTAAAACTACAAGAATACAAATGGCTTGTATAAGTATAAGGCATAGCATGTATCAGCAGAAAGCATAGAACAGCTTGTATTATAACATTTGCATAACACTAAGCATATGTTCAAAATGGCTGCCTATACATAGATTGCATGGCTAGCTAGCAAAAATAGCTCCCTGAGTAACACTACAACTACTTGAACAGCTCCGCACAACATACTGTCCCTGAAACAAAGGTAGATGTCACTCATCAGATATACGTGGACAAAGATGGTGGAGTTTAAGAAGGAGAACTTCATGGAACAGCTCTGCTGATGTCCTGTAGTCTGTACGTAGACTGGAGACTGTCTTCTCCTTACCATAATGCCTTGCACTACCCACAATGCCTAGCACCTCCCACAAGCAGTAATCCTTATTAACAAGAAAACAAGGTGCAATACATTTTTACCACCACTAGAAGGTGCTGTTGCCCAACTAATAACTACAGGAATACAGAAATTACAGCAGAATGAATTAGAAATGAAATAGACGTGAACTGAAATGAATCTCCCTCTGCTGGAGGCAGAACACTCCCCGTCTGGCGTCAACAGACGCCACCACTGAATCCTTCTTCTTAGCAACCTATTTTGGTCAATGGTGGGACCAAGCTTTTCCAAAGTGTTGTCTTTGGAGACTGTTTGGCTTTTGCTGAGGTTGTTTATTTCCTTAGCATGACATTTCATGCAAATTATTATGTTCTTGGACCTTTTCAGATTAGGAGTGGTAAAGGCATGTTCGCATTGATGCCAACCTTTGCAGGGCTTCTAGTGGTTCACAGGTAATTGTGGCGAAACCAACCTCGCCACTGGGTTTTGGAGGGGCCTGTTTTCTAGCCTCTTGCCCCAGGATTATGGGCCCTCTCATCAGCCAGGCTTCCTTTGTTCACAAAGGACTTGTGCTAACTTGAACCCCTGGTCTAATTCATGCCATTTTGGGATGGTAAATGTCTATGTGTATTGTAAAGGGTGGGACATTTGTATACGTTGAGTAGTGAGGTATGTTCCATTGTCTCTCTGTGTGTATTGGCGATGTCCCTTTGTCCTGAGAGATGATTGAATTACGTCTCGGTTGTCTCCAGGACAGAAGACATTGTGTATTCTCCTGCCTGTGATGATTACATCAACCCAGTGTGAGGTAATTGTATCACAGACAGAGGGGAGGATTTTGTGTGGGAGTGTCTGAGTGTATTGTACGTGGTTATTGGCTGTTTTTACAAAACCCTGTGGGTGGTAACCTTGTTGGAAGATGTGCATAAATCAATGCTGTGTGTTCAAATAGAGAGTTCCTATTTTACATTCAACATAGAGCCTCGTCTCATGTGTGTGGGGATTGCTATACGTGTATACTCCCCTGGCTATTACTCCTAGCTCTTGTCAGAGCTGTTCCTGTTCCTGGTTCCTGTGGTGGTATCGTTGTCAAGTGGAGTGCTTGGATTCCTCGGGAGGCACTGGGAGCATCCATTAACGGAGGTACCCGGTCGTGGTGCCAGGAGATCCATTACATTGGTGGCAAGCGGCGGGATCGCTCCCACAAGGACAGCTACAGGAGACACCATTCCATGGATTTTACAATTTGAGGGCAACGCATGTCCTAGTACAGCGACCCTGACAGCACCAGAATGGAAACAGCAGTGGAGTACGATCAGGGTGTCATGGATGACCGAGATGCAGTCCGCAAAGGCATCTGGTACCAGGCACTGGGTATTGTGGAGTATCTGCTGGGCGAGAGACTCCCCACGGAAGACCAGCGGTTGCTGAAGCGAGTAGCCCTGCTGTCGGGCACAACACTGCGGATGCCCTTCCTGGGAGAGCAGCCACGGGAAGAATGGGTAAAGGAATTGGAACTTCTAGCATGGCAGGAGCTGTGGCTGGAAGATGCCTACCAGGCGCTCTGGTGGTATGGGGCACAGTACCTACACAGGACAGCTGAGCATGACAAGCCAGAGGGAGAGTTTGATAGTCCTGGCTTGTTATGGGAGACTTTTTCAGAGCTGGAGTTTGGGAGCCCTACACAAGCCCGGTTCCATGATCTCTTGGAATGGGGGGAGAGCAGGTATGACTGGGACAACACTCATGAGATTGAGCAGGACCTGGTCCACCTGGTGACCCGGGAGATGGAGCTGGAACAGGGCAGCCAGCAGCTGTTCCACTCTAGTGAGAAGGCTCAGCAGGAGAGCAGAGTGTCAGACCCAGGTCCAGAGACCTTCAGATGGGAGGATATTGTGGATGTTTGCTGGGAAGAACCCCAGGTGGCCGGTGGAGATGGGACCGAGGTTTCTCCACTGCTCCTGCAGGGAATTGGGAGCCCAGTCTCCATTCCCCAGCAGCAGGCTGAGTTACAGGGGGCAGAGACAGTCGGTCCTGTCCCCCAGCAGCAGAATGAGTTGTTGGGAATTGGGAGCCCAGTCTCTATCCCACAGAAGGATTTGTTGGGAATTGGGAGCCCAGTCTCCATTCCCCAGCAGCAGCTTAACTTACCAGTAGGAGACAGTAAGCCCCACAACTGTGCAGATGGGACCGTGGTCTCTGCACTCACAGCACAGGGGGTAGGGACAGTCGGTCCTGTCCCCCAGCAAAAGGGCTGTTTAGCCAAAGGGCAGACAGTTGGTCTCCCCCTCCAGCAGCAGAGCTGGGTATCCAAAGGGGAGACAGTCGGTCTCCCCCTCCAACAACCAGGCTCCAACCAGTCTTCTTCCATGGTAGCGCTGGCACCAGGGCAGAGTACCGCTGATCCCTGCCCACAAAGCAACCTCCACTCCAAGCCAGGGAGCAACACAGAGACCGGGAGTACCAGTTACCAACATAACCTTGGCGGACTCACTGGACAGAGACAGGCTACCAAATACAACAGGTCCAGTATTTGGTTGTGGGTGGACTGCCAGACTAACTCAGGTACTGACCGCCGTGAGGTCAGGTACCTGGTTAGTCTTCCCTGGGAGGGGGAGATGTGTGGCGAAACCAACCTCGCCACTGGGTTTTGGAGGGGCCTGTTTGCTAGCCTCTTGCCCCAGGATTATGGGCCCTCTCATCAGCCAGGCCTCCTTTGTTCACAAAGGACTTGTGCTAACTTGAACCCCTGGTCTAATTCATGCCATTTTGGGATGTTAAATGTCTATGTGTATTGTAAAGGGTGGGACATTGTATAAATTGAGTAGTGAGGTCTGTTCCATTGTCTCTCTGTGTGTATTGGCGATGTCCCTTTGTCCTGAGAGATAATTGAATTATGTCTCGGTTGTCTCCAGGACAGAAGACATTGTGTATTCTCCTGCCTGTGATGATTACATCAACCCATTTTGTGTGGGAGTGTCTGAGTGTATTGTACGTGGTTATTGGCTGTTTTTACAAAACCCTGTGGGTGGTAACCTTGTTGGAAGATGTGTATAAATCAATGCTGTGTGTTCAAATAGAGAGTTCCTATTTTACATTCAACATAGAGCCTCGTCTTATGTGTGTGGGGATTGCTATATGTGTATACTCCCCTGGCTATTACTCCTAGCTCTTGTAAGAGCTGTTCCTGTTCCTGGTTCCTGTGGTGGTATCGGTGTCAAGTGGAGTGCTTGGATTCCTCGGGAGGCACTAGGAGCATCCATTAACGGAGGTACCCAGTCGGGGTGTCAGGAGATCCGTTACAGTAATGTCTAAGCTGTATGAACTACACAGGCTATAGCACAAAGAGAGCAACATCCAGGTGGAGAAACTGTTGAAACGATGGAATATGATTTGGTGATCCAAAGTCACTGTACATAGAACAGTGCAGAGTTCTAGTGTTGATTGAGCACCAAAGTGCTCGAGTAAAACACTTCCTGATGCTCGGGTGCTCTACAAAGCACCCAAGCACAATGGAAGTCCATGAAAGAACCTAAGCATTAAACCAGGCACCCGCTGCTCTGAAGAGGGAGTCTAGCTCAGCTTAGGAGACCCTGCTCTGACGCTATATATAGCTATGTCCATTGGGGACACCCAGTGTATTTAAATCTAATTTAGCCTCTATTTCTGAAAAGTTTCTGGTGGGATTCAAACGCACAACCTTTGACATTACAGCCAAGAATCATATCCACTACACCAGGGGTGCACAACGTTTCCTGGTTGGGGGCCACATTGCCAGACTGAACCAATGACGAGGGCCGAAATTAAAATTTAAAGGTGCATTAACAACTGAAATATTGTACTTATGGCATATTGAACACACATTATATACCATTAATGTCTAGTTACACTTCCAGGACTCCCATCTAATAGGAGAAATACATGAAAAATACATGTGAGCAGCCACAAGACATAGGCATACATGTCTGTTACCAGATGGTTGGGGGCCGCATAGAATGGTATCAAAGGCCGCATGTGGCCCCCGGGCCGCAGGTTTTGCACCCCTGCACTACACTATAGAGCTGCATGGCTAGTTGCACAAAAAAATTAAAAAAATTAAATAAATATGAGACTTCTGCTATATGTGAATACTTACTACTAGTGCTAGAGGCTAAATGTAATTTAAACAGATATATACTTTTTAGCAATTACATATTTACATTATAATATATCTAAATATATTATGGCTAAAACATCAGTAGTAGTTTCCCACATATATATATATATATAATCTTTTTTTTATCTCTATTTCTGAAAGATTTCTAGCAGGATTTGAACTCCCAACCTTCAACATTAGTGTTGATCACGAATATTCGAATTTCGAATTTTTATTGCGAATATAGGTACTTCGAAAATTCGAGAATATTTTGAATATAGTTATATATATTCATAATTTCGAATATTCAATTTTTTTCCGATTTTTTTTTCCGATTTTATTTTTTTTAATCAGTACACATGATCCCTTCCTGCTTCTAGCTTGTGGGCCAATAAGAAGGCTGCAATATACTTGACTTTAGGAGTAGTGATGAGTGGCAGGGGTCATATTCGAAAATGCACGATTTTTTTTTCTTGAAAAAATCGGCAAGGTAATGATTGTAATATGCGAATTTTCGTAATTTGAATTTTCGGATTCGAATTTTTATTGCAAATTTTTCAACTTTTAGACAAAGAAGATTATAGCACTATATTAGCTAAATTGCTCTATATTCGTTTTTTTTGAATATTCGCTATATTGCTATATATTCTTTTTTTAGAATATTACAAATATTCGAAAAAACAAAGTTATAGCAATATAGCAAATATTCGAAAAAAAAAACAAATATAGAGCAATTTAGCTAATATAGTCCTATATTCTTCTTTGTCTAATAGTTGTAATTTTTTTTCTCATTTGAAGTTCAGATTGGAAAAAAATTACAACTATAAAAAAAAAGATTATAGCACTATATTAGCTAAATTGCTCTATATTAGTTTTTTTTCGAATATTCGCTATATTGCTATATATTACGAATATTCGAAAGAACTGTTATAGCAACATAGCGAATATTCAAAAAATCGAATATAGAGCAATTTAGCTAATATAGTGCTATAATCTTCTTTGTCTAATAGTTGTAAGTTGAAAAATTTGCAATAAAATTCGAATACGAAAATTCGAAATATGAAAATTCGCATATTACACAATCATTACCTTGCCGATTTTTTTAAAGAAAAAAAAAATCGTGAATTTTCGAACTTTCGAATATTCGACGAATATTCTAAAAAATATTCGTGAAATATCGCAAATTCGAATATGACCCCTGCTGCTCATCACTATTCAACATTACCTTAACCACTACACTATAGAGCTGCATGGACAGTTGCTCAAGCACACATTGTTGTTTGGCCGAGTGGCGCCAGTTTGGTCCGGCTCATGACAAATCCTATGTGGCATCGTTCTCTGACGTCAATGGTCTTTATGTTTGCTACAGCAGCAATTGCTTTGACTGAAGCATCGCAGAAGATATATTGTCTTTGCATCTTGACTTTAGTAGATGGAAGGGAAGCATATGGTTGTGCCACATGAATGCTGGACAAATCTTTGAGAGACTTCCTCCAACCCGTCCATAGATCCTTTTTCTCTGCAGGAAGCTGTTCATCTCAATCAGACGTCTCTGTGGTAAAGTCTCTTAACATCATTTTTCCTTGGATGATAACAGGCGCTACGAATCCCAGAGGATTATATAAGCTGTTTATGGTGGACAAAACACCTCTGCGTGTGAAGGGCTTTTCTTCCTTGCTGATTTGGAATGTGAATGTGTCTGCCTTTAGGCCCACAGCAAACCGAGGCTCCGCTGCATGGGAAGGGAGTTGGTGCTAAGATCCAAGTCCTTTAGATCACTTGAATGGTCTTGGGGTGAGAAATTTTCCATTAACTCAAGGCTGCTGGAGGCGATTTTGTGCAACCTCAAATTAGATAAAGCAAGCATCTAAATAAAACAATAAAATAAAAAATAAATAAAAAAAGATAAAGCAAGCATCTATTGAGCCCTTTTCAGGATAATGATTGCGGTCTCCTTCATGGGTGTGGATTTCAAGCTATCGTCCACCTAGAAATCCTTTTCCACAAAGGACCTGACATCCGACCCATACTTTGCTTCACTCTTTCGGGCTGTACGGCATACATATTAGGAAATCGTCAGACATCATCCACAACTCCATCCTCCGTCAGGCAAAACTCCCTCCTACTAAAAGACTTTAGACAAAACTCTGTTCTCCCTCATCCAAAACTCCATCAGACCTCAGACAAAACTCCGTCCTCCCTCACCCAATACTCCATCAGACCTCAGACATCAGTCAAATCTCCGTCCTCCCTCACCCAAAACTCCATCAGACCTCAGACATCAGTCAAATCTCTGTCCTCCCTCACCCAAAACTCCATCAGACCTCAGACAAAACTTCGTCCTCCCTCACCCAAAACTCCATCAGACCTCAGACATCAGCTAAAACTCTGTCCTCCCTCACCCAAAACTCTGTCCTCCCTCAGTCATCAGACAAAACTCTGTCCTCCTTCACCCAAAACTCCATCAGACCTCAGACATCAGACAAAACTCCGTCCTCCCTCACCCAAAACTCCATCAGACCTCAGACATCAGACAAAACTCCGTCCTCCCTCACCCAAAACTCCATCAGACCTCAGACAAAACTCCGTCCTCCCTCACCCAAAACACCATCAGACCTCAGACATCAGGTAAAACTCTGTCCTCCCTCACCCAAAACTCTGTCCTCCCTCAGTCATCAGACAAAACTCCGTCCTGCCTCACCCAAAACTCCATCAGACCTCAGACATCAGACAAAACTCCGTCCTCCCTCACCCAAAACTCTGTCCTCCCTCAGACATCAGCTAAAACTCTGTCCTCCCTCAGACATCAGACAAAACTCCGTCCTCCCTCAGACATCAGCCAAAACTCCGTCCTCCTTAACTCAAAATACGCCCTACTACACACACTCTTCACCTGACAGAGCTGCTAGCTGCTGGAGAGGCAAAGGACTTGTGATGACATCATGACCATGTGACGAGTCACGTGTGTGGGAGGGGTCAGATGTGCACAGCAGCTGGTAGAGTGTACAGAACTGTAGCCATCAAATAGAGCTCTGTACTAGAGATGTGTGTGTAACCTGCATGTAGCAGGGCTGTGTACTGTGTAGCAGGGCTGTATGTGTAACCTGCATGTAGCAGTGCTGTGTACTGTGTAGCAGAGCTGTATGTGTAACCTGCATGTAGCAGAGCTGTGTACTGTGTAGAAGAGCTGTATGTGTAACCTGCATGTAGCAGTGCTGTGTACTGTGTAGCAGGGCTGTATGTGTAACCTGCAGGTAGCAGAGCTGAGTACTGTGTAGCAGAGCTGTATGTGTAACCTGCATGTAACAGAGCTGTGTACTGTGTAGCAGGGCTGTATGTGTAACCTGCAGGTAGCAGAGCTGTGTACTGTGTAGCAGTGCTGTATGTGTAACCTGCATGTAGCAGAGCTGTGTACGGTGTAGCAGTGCTGTACGTGTAACCTGCATGTAACAGTGCTGTGTACTGTGTAGCAGATCTGTATGTGTAACCTGCAGGTAGCAGAGCTGTGTACTGTGTAGCAGTGCTGTATGTGTAACCTGCATGTAGCAGAGCTGTGTACTGTGTAGCAGATCTGTATGTGTAACCTGCATGTAGCAGAGCTGTGTACTGTGTAGCAGAGCTGTATGTGTAACCTGCATGGAGCAGAGCTGTGTATTGTGTAGCAGCGCTGTATGTGTAACATGCATGTAGCAGTGCTGTGTACTGTGTAGCAGAGCTGTAGGTGTAACCTGCATGTAGCAGAGCTGTGAACTGTGTAGCAAAGCTGTATATGTAACCTTTATGTAGCAGTGCTGTGTACTGTTTAGCAGTGCTGTATGTGTAACCTGCATGTAGCAGAGCTGTGTACTGTGTAGCAGAGCTGTATGTGTAACTTAAATGTAGCAGAGCTGTGTACTGTGTAGCAGTATGGTATGTGTAACCTGCATGTAGCAGAGCTGTGTACTGTGTTACAGGGATGTATGTGCAACCTGCAGGTAGCAGTGCTGTGTACTCTGTAGCATAGCTGTATGTGTAACCTGCATGTAGCAGAGCTGTGTACTGTGTAGCAGTGCTGTATGTGTAACCTGCATGTAGCAGAGCTGTATGTGTAACCTGCATGTAGCAGTGCTGTGTACTGCGTAGCAGTGTTGTATGTGTAACCTGAATGTAGCAGAGCTGTGTACTGTGTAGAAGAGCTGTATGTGTTATCTGCATGTAGCAGAGCTGTGTGCTGTGTAGCGGAGCTGTATGTGTAACCTGCATGTAGCAGAGCTGTGTACTGTGTTACAGGGATGTATGTGCAACCTGCAGGTAGCAGTGCTGTGTACTGTGTAGCAGAGATATGTACTGTGTTACAGAGATATGTGTGTATCCTGCATGTAGCAGAGCTGTGTACTGTGTATATAGAGCAGTGTGTGTAACCTGCAGGTAGCAGTGCTGTGTTCTGTGTAGCAGAGATATGTACTGTGTTACAGAGATGTGTGTGTAACCTGCATGTAGCAGAGCTGTGTACTGTGTATATAGAGCAGTGTGTGTAACAGCATGTAGCAAAGCTGTGTACTGTGTTACAGAGATGTGTGTGTAACCTGCATGTAGCAGTGCTGTGTACTGTGTAGCAGAGCTGTATGTGTAACCTGCATGTAGCAGAGCTGTGTACTGTGTTACAGAGATGTATGTGTAACCTGCAGGTAGCAGAGCTGTGTACTGTGTAGCAGAGCTGTATGTGTAACCTGCATGTAGGAGAGCTGTGTACTGTGTAGCAGTGCTGTATGTGTAACCTGCATGTAGCAGAGCTGTGTACTGTGTAGCAGAGCTGTATGTGTAACCTGCATGTAACAGAGCTGTGTACTGTGTAGCAGAGCTGTATGTGTAATCTGCATGTAGCAGAGCTGTGTGCTGTGTAGCGGAGCTGTATGTGTAACCTGCATGTAGCAGAGCTGTGTACTGTGTATATAGAGCAGTGTGTGTAACAGCATGTAGCAGAGCTATGTACTGTGTTACAGAGATGTGTGTGTAACCTGCATGTAGCAGTGCTGTGTACTGTGTAGCAGAGCTGTATGTGTAACCTGCATGTAGCAGAGCTGTGTACTGTGTTACAGAGATGTATGTGTAACCTGCAGGTAGCAGAGCTGTGTACTGTGTAGCAGAGCTGTATGTGTAACCTGCATGTAGTAGAGCTGTGTACTGTGTAGCAGTGCTGTATGTGTGACCTGCATGTAGCAGAGCTGTGTACTGTGTAGCAGAGCTGTATGTGTAACCTGCATGTAGCAGTGCTGTGTACTGTGTAGCAGAGCTGTATGTGTAACCTGAATGTAGCAGAGCTGTATGTCTAATCTGCATGTAGCAGAGCTGTGTGCTGTGTAGGGGAGCTGTATGTGTAACCTGCATGTAGCAGAGCTGTGTACTGTGTTACAGAGATGTGTGTGTAACCTGGGAACTATAAAAAAGTGTAAAAAAAAAAAACATAAAAATTCAGATCACCCCACTTTTCCCAAAATGAAAATAAAAGACAAATCATGAGTGTCGCAATGTGTAAAAACACCCATTGTATAAAAATAAATTCCCCATACGGCAAACAGCAAAACAGAAAATGTCCAAATGTCCGATTCGCCGTTTTTGGTCGCTTCATTTGCTACAAAAATGTAAATAAAAAGTGATCAAAAAGTCTTAAACACCCCAGAATGGTATCAGTAAAAAGTTTAGATTGCCCCGCAAAAAATGAGCCCCCACCCAGCTCCGTACACATAATTACAAAAAAGTTATAGGGCTCAAAATATGGCGACAAAAAAAACCTGGATATTTTTATTTTTTTATCACTATTAAAACGCAAGAAAAACTATACATATAAGGTATCGCCGGATTCGATCTGACCTGTAGAATAAAAGTAACCAGTCAGTTTTATCGCACATCGAATGTCGTAAATAAAAATCACGTAAAACTGTGGTGGAATAGCTTTTTTTTTTCAACAGGAAGAATGGGCAGTTTTACCATCTGGGAAGATAAAGAGCCTCATCCACAACTACCACAAAAGACTTCAAGCTGTCATTGATGTTAAAGGGGGCAATACACTGGTATTAAGAACTGGGGTGTGTAAACTTCTGATCAGGGTCATTTGGGGAGTTTGTGTTGTGATTATGATTTATAAAGAGTAAACACCGTTGTGTGACATAAATGGCTTCAGCCGACCACTAACCACGAGCGAGAGAAAAGTGTCCGTGTTATCATTAATATTCTCTGCACAACGGTTACAGGGGTATTCTCATCTTAATGATCACCGGTAAATCTGGTAATGATTTGACAGTGATAATTTTTCTAAATACATTTTATTACCCAATTCCCACCCTTTTTTAGAAAATAAGTCCCCTCTTACCTGATGTTGTCTTTGGTCTCCCCTGGTCACGGCCACCTCTCCTGTCGAATTGCGCAGAAGGCTGAAGATTGTCTCCCGGCCGGGCCGCACAATGTCCTGAACGCGCATGCCGCCGCGCATGCGCCATGATGACTTCTTCCTGGCCAGTATAGTACAGAGCCGCGAATGCGCACGCCGACTCTGTACTATACAGGCCAGAAATAAGTCACCATGGCACATGTGCGGCGCTGTGCGCGTTCAGGACATTGCGCGGCCCGGCCGGGAGAGAATCTTCAGTCTTCTGCGCAAGCGCGGCCCGGCCGGGAGAAGAATCCAGGAAGTGAACGTCACGCTCAAGGAAGGTAAGTATGAAAAGGAAAGATGAGAATACCCCTTTAAAGGGAACCTGTCACCGGGATTTTGGGTATAGAGCTGAGGACATGGGTTGCTAGATGGCCGCTAGCACATCCGCAATACCCAGTCCCCATAGCTCTGTGTGCTTTTATTGTGTAAAAAAACTGATTTGATACATATGCAAATTAACCTGAGATGAGTCCTGTCCCTGACTCATCTCACATACAGGACTCATCTCAGGTTCATTTGCATATGTATCAAATCGTTTTCTTTACACAATAAAAGCACACAGAGCTATGGGGACTGGGTATTGCGGATGTGCTAGCGGCCATCTAGCAACCCATGTCCTCAGCTCTATACACAAAATCCTGGTGACAGGTTCCCTTTAAGAAATCATAAATTCTGCAAGGGTATGTAAACTTATCAGCACAACTGTAAGTAGCTGTGTGATATAAATCTGTGGACTATGGGAAGCACAAGAGGATGTCCACCATAAAACCCATCTTTGTCAGGCCTCTTGCACATGGCCGCTGTGTGCCTGTGGTCGTATTGTGGACCACATACGGCGGTTCCGCAATACACAGGGCACCAGCCGTGTGCATCCCGCATCCGTGATGTCGACCCATTCATTTGAACGGAACGGACACATGGATCGGATCCCCACAGAAGCAGTACAGAGTGCCTCCGTGGTGTTTCTGGTAGAACATGTTCACGGACCCATTCAAGTTGAATGTGTCTGGATCTGTCCCGGCCGCTGCACACACGTTGCCCGTGCATTGGGGACTGCAAATTGCTGTCCCCAATGCACAGAATGGACCAACAACGTTCATGTCCAAGAGGCCTAACACTTGTGATCTGTGTGAAGCGGCATATATGCATTCATGCTGCATGTATTTATTAATTAGGGCTACCAATTCTGAGTAACTCGGAGTGACAGGAGATTTACAGAATCAGATTTATTTTTTTGTCGCCATATTTTGAGCTCTATAACTTTTTGGGAATTATGTGTACGGAGCTGGGTGGGGGCTCATTTTTTGCAGGGCAATCTGAACTTTTCACTGATGGGGTGTTTAAGACTTTTTGATCACTTTTTATTTACATTTTTGTAGAAAATGAAGCGACCAAAAACGGCGAATCATTTGGACTCTTTTTTTTTTCTGTTTTGCTGTTTGCCGTATGGGGAATATATTTTTATACAATGGGTGTTTTTACACATTGCGACACCCATGATGTGTATTTTTTTAGTTCTTTTATTTTTATTTTGGGAAAAGGGGGGTGATGCAGGTTACACATACAGCTCCGCTACACAGCACACAGCACTGCTACATGCAGATTACACATACAGCTCTTCTACACAGTACACAGCTCTGCTACATTAAGGTTACACTTACAGCTCTGCTGCACAGGACACAGCACTGCTACATGCAGGTTACACATACAGCTCTGTTACACAGTACACAGCTCTGCTACATGCAGGTTACACAAATATCCCTGTAACACAGTACACAGCTCTGTTACAGGCAGGTTACACATACAGCTCCGCTACACAGCACACAGCTCTGCTACATGCAGATTACACATACAGCTCTGCTACACAGTACACAGCTCTGCTACATTCAGGTTACACTTACAGCTCTGCTACACAGTACACAGCACTGCTACATGCAGGTTACACATACAGCTCTGCTACACAGTACATAGCTCTGCTACATGCAGGTTACACATACAGCACTGCTACACAGTACACAGCTCTGCTACATGCAGGTTACACATACAGCTCTGCTACACAGTACACAGCTCTGTTACATGCTGTTATGTCCCCTGGACACTCTGTGTCTCTCAGGTGCTGCTGGCAATGCTGCCGGTATCTGCTCAGCAAGTTACGCACACAGGTCGATGTACTACTTAACCAGAGCAAGGTTTATTACTCAGAACAGTATGGCATTCTTACATGGAGGAGTCTTATTCCAACAGCTTCTGTCCTTATCAGATGTAATCCCTTCTCAGCCTCATGTGTCTGCTTCCAGTTCCCCTCACACACACTGTCTGACTTCCTGGTACAGCTCCTCCTCTCCCATCATGCATCAGGAGAAAAAGGGTAAAGGTCACAGTGATCTATCACAACATCACACCTCCTTTCCTCCCCCCAAAAAAAACAACAAAACATAACAAGAGAACAAAATGTTGAACACATAACATAACATGGCAAGCGAGATCAGTTCAGCAAGTAGTATCTCCAACTCAGTTCTGTGATTTCCGCAGCACTTCATGAGCCCTTTGTCTCTGTTCCCTGACCTCCAATGTGTCCCGTAAGATTTCAGCACTTTGCCAGCGAGGCGTTTGACGTCTTTGACGGGTAGACCTACGCAGAGGTACAGCACCGGGAGGAATAAAGTCAGTCAAAGGTACTGGAGAGGTCAGTGGGCGTCCCACAGACAAATCTGGCTCTGCAACTTCAGGCACATGACCGGGCTCCTCAGGAATATGGTCACCAACCGGTTCAGGGTTTGGGTGTAAACTTGTGGGATCATGCCAGACACCATGCCATATGTCACCAGCAGAGTTCAGAGTAGACTCTGGTGGGTGGTCAGAAAGAAGGGTCGGTTTTGTCACTAGTGGCCGGCAAATGCGTTTCCTCAATTGTGAAAGGTGTCGCCGAACACAAATGCCTTCCTCCAGGCGGACAAGGTACATTCGTCTGCCAAGAGTTCCATCAATAACGCCAGGAAGCCAAGGAGGCAAAGCTCTGTAATTCTGAGACCATACAAGATCACCGGCACGGAATCCCAGACGGCCCGGCGGAGGAGGTGTTGGTGACTGCTCCTGCGGACGAACTAAATCAAGTTTGGTGCGGAGATGCCTGCCAAACATAAGAAAAGCCGGTGACAGCCCAGTAGTAGCGTGTTTCGTGTTACGGTACATGATCAAGAATTCCAGCAGCTTCTCTTCTGACAGTCCAACCTGGTCCAGAGTGGACAGTAAGTGCTTCTTAAATGACTGCACAAATCGTTCTGCCAGCCCATTTGAAGCTAGATGATAAGGAGCTGTTTTGTAGTGTTGGACACCCAAACCACTAAGGAAGGATTGAAACTCATGCGATGTAAATTGAGTTCCATTGTCGGAGACTATGGCTGTAGGCAAGCCAAATTGAGCAAAGAGCTTCCTTAAGACTAGAATGGTAGCAGCTGAGGTAATAGAAGGCATTTGAAAAACCTCCGGCCATCTGGAATGTGCATCTACCACGATCAAATACATTTTACCCTGGATGGGGCCAGCAAAATCAAGATGGAGTCTGGACCACGGTTCTGTTGGCCATGGCCAAGGTTGCAGGGTTCCTCTCTTTTGGGGTCGCTGGGCTTGACAGCACCCAGGACATTGAGCAACATAATCTTCAATTGCTGTATCCATTTGTGGCCACCAAACATAGCTCCGGGCCCGCTGCTTCATGCGCACCACACCAGGATGGCCTTCATGCAGTATCCTTAGCATGGTTGATTGCAAGTATTGGGGTACAATCACTCTATTGCCCCATTGTAGGCAACCAGCATTAGTCACAAGCTCACATTTTCTGGCAAAGTACGGACGAAAGTCACCTGAAACACTCTCTGGCCATCCAGTCTGAACGTAAGAGAATATCTGAGACAGGAAAGGATCTGTGGCTGTATGTCTGGCAATCAGGGAGGTGGACATGCAAGATTGTGGCCTGTGTACTTCCACTACACGTACCTCTCTTAGTGGGTGGTCATCTCTTAGTGGCAATCTGGAAAATGCATCTGCATTGCCATGGGTATCATGGGAGCGGTATCTGATCGAATAAGCATAAGCTCCTAAAAATAAAGCGTACCTTTGTAAGCGAGATGCGGTTGTTGTAGAAATTCCTTTCTGAGGGTTCAGTATTGACAACAGAGGTTTGTGGTCAGTGATAAGTGTGAACTCCCGACCATAGACGTACGCATGAAATTTTTTTGTGGCCCATACAATGGCCAAAGCTTCCTTGTCAATCTGGGAGTAATTTTGTTCTGCTGAGGTTAAAGACCTGGAGGCAAAAGAAATGGGGCGCTCCGTGCCATCCGGCATGACATGGGAAAGCACTGCACCCAGTCCATAAGGCGAGGCATCACAAGCCAGGATGACGGGTTTCTTTAAATCATAGTGGACCAAAACTCGAGAAGACAGAATGAGTTCTTTAGAAAGCCGAAAAGCTTCTTCACATTTGTCTGTCCATATCCATTTAGCTCTTGCATCCAGTAAGCGATGTAATGGGTAGAGCTGGTGCGCTAGGTTCGGCAAGAAACGGTGGTAGTAATTTAGGAGGCCAAGGTAGGACCTGAGCTGGGTGACATTCCGGGGGGTAGGGGCATGGGTAAGGGCTTTAACCTTTTCTTCAGTAGTGTGTAACCCATGACGGTCCACCGTGTGGGCACAAAACTCCAGTTGAGACTTGAGAAATTCGCATTTTGACAGATTAACACGTAACCCATACCTTTGGAGTCTCCCTAGCACAGCTTCAACATTCTTTCTGTGTTCTTCATCAGTGGGACCAGTGATGAGCATGTCATCCAGTAGACATTGGGTGAAAGGTATTCCTGCCAGTACCTCATCCATGATCCGCTGCCAGATGGCTGGAGCTGGGGCTATGCCAAAAACCATGCGGTTATACTGGAATAATCCTTTATGAGTGTTAATGGTCAACAGATGGCGTGAATCTGGGTGTACTTGCAGTTGCAGGTAAGCTTGCTTTAAGTCTATTTTTGTAAACTTTTGCCCCCCAGCCAGTGAGCCAAATAAATCTTCAAGTCGAGGCAATGGGTATTGATCCACAAGAAGTTGGTTGTTCAGAGCTACCCTGAAATCACCACAAATCCTAATGTCTCCATTCTTTTTCTTGACAGGCACAATTGGTGATGCCCATTCACTTCTATCCACTTTCGTTATGATCTTTTCAGCCAATAGGTGGTCCAGCTCTGCTTCCACTTTTTTCCGCAAGGCAAAAGGTACTGATCTTGCCTTACAAAAACGAGGTGTAGCACCAGGCTTCAAGAGGAGGTGGGCCATCTTTCCTTTTACGGTGCCCAAAGAGTCCTCAAAAACCTCTTTAAAACGTGACAACAGGGATTCCACCCAATGGTCTACTTTAGAAAGCAATGTACATTGGGCAATGGTAAAAGGAGGCATGCCCAGGGCTTTGATCCAGTCCCTTCCATACAGCGGAGGACCTCCATTCCTTACAACATAAAGGCGTAGACTTTGACTGTGGTTGCCTAATGTAACAAGGGGCTTTACATAACCCAAGGGCTGTAGTAGTTCCTTGCTGTAGGTTTGTAGCGTGAGCTTTGTAGGTTTTAGCGGCAGGGACAGACCCGATGCCTTTAAATCAGTCCATGAAATGACAGACACAGCTGCCCCTGTATCAACATCCATGGAGACAGGACAGCCATTGAGTGTGACATCCACTTTAATCGCCAGAGTACTCCCAGCTACTCGAAACAGTCCAACATGCTGGACACATGTCTCCTCATCAGAGCTAAAACCGTTATTGTCCATATCCACACGGAATGTCTGTTTACGTCTATCTTTTGTGGTAGTGTTCGGGGAGCGAGAGCTGCGGCAAACGCGCCCAATATGACCAGCCTTCCCACAGCGAAAACAAACGACATCCTTGAACTTGCAAGCAGGCGCACTGTGAGTAGTGTTACCACAACGGTAGCAAGTCGGGGTCCCAGAGACAGAAGAATTAGGGTGGCGAGGTTTAAGCTGAGTGGCAGGGGACGGGCGTCTCGAGCGTTGAGTGATAGCAGTGTGGAATATTTCCTCACCCTGGCTTGCAGGAGTTGTAGGTGGTGCCTTCAGTAGGGTGGCGTCCCGTGTTGCCAACTCCATGACCGTAGCAAGGTCAGTGGCTTTCGTCAGAGTCAAGTCTGGTTCTGTGAGTAAACGTTTCTGTATGGCTGGGTCGCAGAGTCCCATGACGAACATGTCACGGAGAGCCGTCTGTAGGTAGTCTCCAAACTGACAAGTGGCAGCCAGTTTACGTAAAGCAATGATATATGTCTTTACATCCTCCCCGGCCTGCTGCCTTCTACCGTAGAATTTAAACCGCTCCGCGATTTCCAACGGCTTCGGGTTGTAGTGTGTATGTAGCGTCTGAATTAACTCAGGCAGGGACTTAGAGGCTGGCTTGTCTGGAGAAACAAGGTCTCTGAGGGTTCCATATGCAGCTTGACCCAATGCAGTGAGAAAAACTGCACTTCTCTTTTCAACAGTCACATTATTCGCTTCCATATACTGTTCCAGCCTCTCCACCCAGGAGATCCATGACTCAGCTGCAGGATCAAATGGTTGAATAAACCCTATGAAGGCCATGTGTGCTAAAATCCACAATCCTCGTCGCCACTGTTATGTCCCCTGGACACTCTGTGTCTCTCAGGTGCTGCTGGCAATGCTGCCGGTATCAGCAAGTTACGCACACAGGCCGATGTACTACTTAACCAGAGCAAGGTTTATTACTCAGAACAGTATGGCATTCTTACATGGAGGAGTCTTATTCCAACAGCTTCTGTCCTTATCAGATGTAATCCCTTCTCAGCCTCATGTGTCTGCTTCCAGTTCCCCTCACACACACTGTCTGACTTCCTGGTACAGCTCCTCCCCCCCCCATCATGCATCAGGAGAAAAAGGGGAAAGGTCACAGTGATCTATCACAACATCACACATGCAGGTTACAAATACAGATCTGCTACAAAGTACACAGCTCTGCTACCTGCAGGTTACACATACATCCCTGTAACACAGTACACAGCTCTGCTACATGCAGGTTACACATACAGCTCCGCTACACAGCACACAGCTCTGCTACATGCAGATTACACATACAGCTCTGCTACACAGTACACAGCTCTGCTACATTCAGGTTACACTTACAGCTCTGCTACAGAGTACACAGCTCTGCTACATTCAGGTTACACTTACAGCTCTGCTACACAGTACACAGCACTTATACATGCAGGTTACACATACAGCTCTGCTACACAGTACACAGCACTGCTACATGCAGGTTACACATACAGCACTGCTACACAGTACACAGCTCTGCTACATGCAGGTTACACATACAGCTCTGCAACACAGTACACATCTCTGCTACCCGCAGGTTACACATACAGCACTGCTACAGAGTACACAGCTCTGCTACATGCAGGTTACACATACAGCTCTGCTACACAGCACACAGCACTGCTACATTCAGGTTACACTTACAGCTCTGCTACAGAGTACACAGCTCTGCTACATTCAGGTTACACTTAGAGCTCTACTACACAGTACACAGCACTGCTACATGCAGGTTATACATACAGCTCTTCTACACAGTACAAAGCTCTGCTACATGCAGGTTACACATACAGCTCTGCTACACAGTACACAGCTCTGCTACCCGCAGGTTACACATACAGCACTGCTACACAGTACACAGCTCTGCTACATGCAGGTTACACATACAGCTCTGCTACACAGTACACAGCTCTGTTACATGTAGGTTACACATACAGCTCTGCTACACAGTACACAGCTCTGCTACATGCAGGTTACACATACAGCTCCGCTACACAGCACACAGCTCTGCTACATGCAGATTACACATACAGCTCTGCTACACAGTACACAACTCTGCTACATTCAGGTTACACTTACAGCTCTGCTACACAGTACACAGCACTGCTACATGTGGGTTACACATACAGCACTGCTACACAGTACACAGCTCTGCTACATGCAGGTTACACATACAGCTCTGCTACACAGTACACAGCTCTGCTACATGCAGGTTACACATACAGCACTGCTACACAGTACACAGCTCTGCTACATGCAGGTTACACATACAGCTCTGCTACACAGTACACAGCTCTGTTACATGCGGGTTACACATACAGGCCTGCTACACAGTACACAGCTCTGCTACCTGCAGGTTACACATACATCCCTGTAACACAGTACACAGCTCTGCTACATGCAGGTTATACATACAGCTCCGCTACACAGCACACAGCTCTTCTACATGCAGATTACACATACAGCTCTGCTACACAGTACACAGTACTGCTACATTCAGGTTACACTTACAGCTCTGCTACAGAGTACACAGCTCTGCTACATTCAGGTTACACTTAGAGCTCTACTACACAGTACACAGCACTGCTACATGCAGGTTATACATACAGCTCTTCTACACAGTACAAAGCTCTGCTACATGCAGGTTACACTTACAGCTCTGCTACACAGTACACAGCTCTGCTACATGCAGGTTACACATACAGCTCTGCTACACAGTACACAGCTCTGCTACATGCAGGTTACACATACAGCACTGCTACACAGTACACAGCTCTGCTACATGCAGGTTACACATACAGCTCTGCTACACAGTACACAGCTCTGTTACACAGTACACAGCTCTGTTACATGCAGGTTACACATACAGCTCTGCTACACAGTACACCGCTCTTCTACATGCAGGTTACACATACAGCTCTGCTACACAGTACACAGCTCTGCTACATGCAGGTTACACATACAGCTCCGCTACACAGCACACAGCTCTGCTACATGCAGATTACACAAACAGCTCTGCTACACAGTACACAGCTCTGCTACATGCAGGTTACACATACAGCACTGCTACACAGTACACAGCTCTGCTACATGCAGGTTACACATACAGCTCTGCTACACAGTACACAGCTCTGTTACACAGTACACAGCTCTGTTACATGCAGGTTACACATACAGCTCTGCTACACAGTACGCCGCTCTTCTACATGCAGGTTACACATACAGCTCTGCTACACAGTACACAGCTCTGCTACATGCAGGTTACACATACAGCTCCGCTACACAGCACACAGCTCTGCTACATGCAGATTACACAAACAGCTCTGCTACACAGTACACAGCTCTGCTACATGCAGGTTACACATACAGCTCTGCTACACAGTACACAGCTCTGCTACATGCAGGTTACACATACAGCTCCGCTACACAGCACACAGCTCTGCTACATGCAGATTACACAAACAGCTCTGCTACACAGTACACAGCTCTGCTACATACAGGTTACACATAAAGCACTGCTACACAATACACAGCTCTGCTACATGCAGATTACACATACAGCTCTGCTACACAGTATACAGCACTGCTACATTCAGGTTACACATACAGCACTGCTACACAGTACACAGCTCTGCTACATGCAGGTTACACATACAGCTTCGCTACACAGCACACAGCTCTGCTACATGCAGATTACACAAACAGCTCTGCTACACAGTACACAGCTCTGCTACATACAGGTTACACATAAAGCACTGCTACACAATACACAGCTCTGCTACATGCAGATTACACATACAGCTCTGTACACAGTACACAGCTCTGCTACATGCAGGTTACACATACAGCACTGCTACACAGTACACAGCTCTGCTACATGCAGTATACACATACAGCTCTGCTACACAGTACACAGCACTGCTACATGCAGGTTACACATACAGTCTGCTACACAGTTCACAGCTCTGCTACCTGCAGGTTACACATACATCCCTGTAACACAGTACACAGCTCTGCTACATGCAGGTTACACATACAGCTCCGCTACACAGCACACAGCTCTGATACATGCAGATTACACATACAGCTCTGCTACACAGTACACAGCTCTGCTACATTCAGGTTACACTTACAGCTCTGCTACAGAGTACACAGCTCTGCTACATTCAGGTTACACTTACAGCTCTGCTACACAGTACACAGCACTTATACATGCAGGTTACACATACAGCTCTGCTACACAGTACACAGCACTGCTACATGCAGGTTACACATACAGCACTGCTACACAGTACACAGCTCTGCTACATGCAGGTTACACATACAGCTCTGCTACACAGTACACAGCTCTGCTACCCGCAGGTTACACATACAGCACTGCTACACAGTACACAGCTCTGCTACATGCAGGTTACACATACAGCTCTGCTACACAGCACACAGCTCTGCTACATGCAGATTACACATACAGCTCTGCTACACAGTACACAGCACTGCTACATTCAGGATACACTTACAGCTCTGCTACAGAGTAAACAGCTCTGCTACATTCAGGTTACACTTAGAGCTCTACTACACAGTACACAGCACTGCTACATGCAGGTTATACATACAGCTCTTCTACACAGTACAAAGCTCTGCTACATGCAGGTTACACATACAGCTCTGCTACACAGTACACAGCTCTGCTACCCGCAGGTTACACATACAGCACTGCTACACAGTACACAGCTCTGCTACATGCAGGTTACACATACAGCTCTGCTACACAGTACACAGCTCTGTTACATGTAGGTTACACATACAGCTCTGCTACACAGTACACAGCTCTGCTACATGCAGGTTACACATACAGCTCCGCTACACAGCACACAGCTCTGCTACATGCAGATTACACTTACAGCTGTGCTACACAGTACACAGCACTGCTACATGTAGGTTACACATACAGCACTGCTACACAGTACACAGCTCTGCTACATGCAGGTTACACATACAGCTCTGCTACACAGTACACAGCTCTGCTACATGCAGGTTACACATACAGCACTGCTACACAGTACACAGCTCTGCTACATGCAGGTTACACATACAGCTCTGCTACACAGTACACAGCTCTTTTACATGCGGGTTACACATACAGGTCTGGTACACAGTACACAGCTCTGCTACCTGCAGGTTACACATACATCCCTGTAACACAGTACACAGCTCTGCTACATGCAGGTTATACATACAGCTCCGCTACACAGCACACAGCTCTGCTACATGCAGATTACACATACAGCTCTGCTACACAGTACACAGCACTGCTACATTCAGGTTACACTTACAGCTCTGCTACAGAGTACACAGCTCTGCTACATTCAGGTTACACTTAGAGCTCTACTACACAGTACACAGCACTGCTACATGCAGGTTATACATACAGCTCTTCTACACAGTACAAAGCTCTGCTACATGCAGGTTACACTTACAGCTCTGCTACACAGTACACAGCTCTGCTACATGCAGGTTACACATACAGCTCTGCTACACAGTACACCTCTGCTACATGCAGGTTACACATACAGCACTGCTACACAGTACACAGCTCTGCTACATGCAGGTTACACATACAGCTCTGCTACACAGTACACAGCTCTGTTACATGCAGGTTACACATACAGCTCTGCTACACAGTACGCCGCTTTTCTACATGCAGGTTAGACATACAGCTCCGCTACACAGCACACAGCTCTGCTACATGCAGATTACACATACAGCTCTGCTACACAGTATACAGCACTGCTACATGCAGGTTACACATACAGCACTGCTACACAGTACACAGCTCTGCTACATGCAGGTTACACATACAGCTCCGCTACACAGCACACAGCTCTGCTACATGCAGATTACACAAACAGCTCTGCTACACAGTACACAGCTCTGCTACATACAGGTTACACATAAAGCACTGCTACACAATACACAGCTCTGCTACATGCAGATTACACATACAGCTCTGCTACACAGTATACAGCACTGCTACATTCAGGTTACACATACAGCACTGCTACACAGTACACAGCTCTGCTACATGCAGGTTACACATATAGCTCCGCTACACAGCACACAGCTCTGCTACATGCAGATTACACAAACAGCTCTGCTACACAGTACACAGCTCTGCTACATACAGGTTACACATAAAGCACTGCTACACAATACACAACTCTGCTACATTCAGGTTACACTTACAGCTATGCTACACAGTACACAGCACTGCTACATGTAGGTTACACATACAGCACTGCTACACAGTACACAGCTCTGCTACATGCAGGTTACACATACAGCTCTGCTACACAGTACACAGCTCTGCTACATGCAGGTTACACATACAGCACTGCTACACAGTACACAGCTCTGCTACATGCAGGTTACACATACAGCTCTGCTACACAGTACACAGCTCTGTTACATGCAGGTTACACATACAGGTCTGCTACACAGTACACAGCTCTGCTACCTGTAGGTTACACATACATCCCTGTAACACAGTACACAGCTCTGCTACATGCAGGTTATACATACAGCTCCGCTACACAGCACACAGCTCTGCTACATGCAGATTACACATACAGCTCTGCTACACAGTACACAGCACTGCTACATTCAGGTTACACTTACAGCTCTGCTACAGAGTACACTGCTCTGCTACATTCAGGCTACACTTAGAGCTCTACTACACAGTACACAGCACTGCTACATGCAGGTTATACATACAGCTCTTCTACACAGTACAAAGCTCTGCTACATGCAGGTTACACTTGCAGCTCTGCTACACAGTACACAGCTCTGCTACATGCAGGTTACACATACAGCACTGCTACACAGTACACAGCTCTGCTACATGCAGGTTACACATACAGCTCTGCTACACAGTACACAGCTCTGCTACATGCAGGTTACACATACAGTCTGCTACACAGTTCATAGCTCTGCTACCTGCAGGTTACACATACATCTCTGTAACACAGTACACAGCTCTGCTACATGCAGGTTACACATACAGCTATGCTACACAGTACACAGCACTGCTACATGCAGGTTACACATATAGCTCTGCTACACAGTTCACAGCTCTGCTACATGCAGGTTACACATACAGCTCTGCTACACAGTACACATCACTGCTACATGCAGGTTACACATACAGCACTGCTACACAGTACACATCTCTGCTACATGCAGGTTACACATACATCTCTGCTACACAGTACACAGCTCTGCTACATGCAGGTAACACATACATCTCTGTAACACAGTACACAGCTCTGCTACATGCAGGTTACACATACAGCTCTGCTACACAGTACACAACTCTGCTACATTCAGGTTACACTTACAGCACTGCTGCACAGTACACAGCTCTGCTACATGCAGGTTACACATACAGCACTGCTACACAGTACACAGCTCTGCTACATGCAGGTCACACATACAGCTCTGCTACACAGTACACAGCTCTGTTACATGCATGTTACACATACAGGTCTGCTACACAGTACACAGCTCTGCTACCTGCAGGTTACACATACATCCCTGTAACACAGTACACAGCTCTGCTACATGCAGGTTATACATACAGCTCCGCTACACAGCACACAGCTCTGCTACATGCAGATTACACATACAGCTCTGCTACACAGTACACAGCACTGCTACATTCAGGTTACACTTACAGCTCTGCTACATAGTACACTGCTCTGCTACATTCAGGTTACACTTAGAGCTCTACTACACAGTACACAGCACTGCTACATGCAGGTTATACATACAGCTCTTCTACACAGTACAAAGCTCTGCTACATGCAGGTTACACTTGCAGCTCTGCTACACAGTACACAGCTCTGCTACATGCAGGTTACACATACAGCTCTGCTACACAGTACACAGCTCTGCTACATGCAGGTTACACATACAGCACTGCTACACAGTACACAGCTCTGCTACATGCAGGTTACACATACAGCTCTGCTACACAGTACACAGCTCTGTTACATGCAGGTTACACATACAGCTCTGCTACACAGTACGCCGCTCTGCTACATGCAGGTTAGACATACAGCTTCGCTACACAGCACACAGCTCTGCTACATGCATTTTACACATACAGCTCTGCTACACAGTATACAGCACTGCTACATTCAGGTTACACATACAGCACTGCTACACAGTACACAGCTCTGCTACATGCAGGTTACACATACAGCTCCGCTACACAGCACACAGCTCTGCTACATGCAGATTACACAAACAGCTCTGCTACACAGTACACAGCTCTGTTACATACAGGTTACACATAAAGCACTGCTACACAGTACACAGCTCTGCCACATGCAGGTTACACATTCAGCACTGCTACACAGTACACAGCTCTGCTACATGCAGTTTACACATACAGCTCTGCTACACAGTACACAGCTCTGCTACATGCAGGTTACACATACAGTCTGCTACACAGTTCACAGCTCTGCTACATTCAGGTTACACATACAGCTCTGCTACACAGTACACAGCTCTGCTACATGCAGGTTACACATACAGCTATGCTACACAGTACACAGCACTGCTACATGCAGGTTACACATATAGCTCTGCTACACAGTTCACAGCTCTGCTACATGCAGGTTACACATACAGCTCTGCTACACAGTACACATCACTGCTACATGCAGGTTACACATACAGCACTGCTACACAGTACACATCTCTGGTACATGCAGGTTACACATACAGATCTGCTACACAGTACACAGCTCTGCTACATGCAGGTTACACATACAGCCCTGCTACACAGTACACAGCTCTGCTTTCTGAAGGTAACACATACATCTCTGTAACACAGTACACAGCACTGCTACATGCAGGTTATATGTGATGTTGTGATAGATCACTGTGACCTTTACCCTTTTTCTCCTGATGCATGATGGGGGAGGAGGAGCTGTACCAGGAAGTCAGACAGTGTGTGTGAGGGGAACTGGAAGCAGACACATGAGGCTGAGAAGGGATCACATCTGATAAGGACAGAAGCTGTTGGAATAAGACTCCTCCATGTAAGAATGCCATAATGTTCTGAGTAATAAACCTTGCTCTGGTTAAGTAGTACATCGGCCTGTGTGCGTAACTTGCTGAGCAGATACCGGCAGCATTGCCAGCAGCACCTGAGAGACACAGAGTGTCCAGGGGACATAACAGTGGCGACGAGGATTGTGGATTTTAGCACACATGGCCTTCATAGGGTTTATTCAACCATTTGATCCTGCAGCTGAGTCATGGACCTCCTGGGTGGAGAGGCTGGAACAGTATATGGAAGCGAATAATGTGACTGTTGAAAAGAGAAGTGCAGTTTTTCTCACTGCATTGGGTCAAGCTGCATATGGAACCCTCAGAGACCTTGTTTCTCCAGACAAGCCAGCCTCTAAGTCCCTGCCTGAGTTAATTCAGACGCTACATACACACTACAACCCGAAGCCGTTGGAAATCGCGGAGCGGTTTAAATTCTACGGTAGAAGGCAGCAGGCCGGGGAGGATGTAAAGACATATATCATTGCTTTACGTAAACTGGCTGCCACTTGTCAGTTTGGAGACTACCTACAGACGGCTCTCCGTGACATGTTCGTCATGGGACTCTGCGACCCAGCCATACAGAAACGTTTACTCACAGAACCCGACTTGACTCTGACGAAAGCCACTGACCTTGCTACGGTCATGGAGTTGGCAACACGGGACGCCAACCTACTGAAGGCACCACCTACAACTCCTGCAAGCCAGGGTGAGGAAATATTCCACACTGCTATCACTCAACGCTCGAGACGCCCGTCCCCTGCCACTCAGCTTAAACCTCGCCACCCTAATTCTTCTGTCTCTGGGACCCCGACTTGCTACCGTTGTGGTAACACTACTCACAGTGCGCCTGCTTGCAAGTTCAAGGATGTCGTTTGTTTTCGCTGTGGGAAGACTGGTCATATTGGGCGCGTTTGCCGCAGCTCTCGCTCCCCGAACACTACCACAAAAGATAGACGTAAACAGACATTCCGTGTGGATATGGACAATAACGGTTTTAGCTCTGATGAGGAGACATGTGTCCAGCATGTTGGACTGTTTCGAGTAGCTGGGAGTACTCCGGCGATTAAAGTGGATGTCACACTCAATGGCTGTCCTGTCTCCATGGATGTTGATACAGGGGCAGCTGTGTCTGTCATTTCATGGACTGATTTAAAGGCATCGGGTCTGTCCCTGCCGCTAAAACCTACAAAGCTCACGCTACAAACCTACAGCAAGGAACTACTACAGCCCTTGGGTTATGTAAAGCCCCTTGTTACATTAGGCAACCACAGTCAAAGTCTACGCCTTTATGTTGTAAGGAATGGAGGTCCTCCACTGTATGGAAGGGACTGGATCAAAGCCCTGGGCATGCCTCCTTTTACCATTGCCCAATGTACATTGCTTTCTAAAGTAGACCATTGGGTGGAATCCCTGAAGTCACGTTTTAAAGAGGTTTTTGAGGACTCTTTGGGCACCGTAAAAGGAAAGATGGCCCACCTCCTCTTGAAGCCTGGTGCTACACCTAGTTTTTGTAAGGCAAGATCAGTACCTTTTGCCTTGCGGAAAAAAGTGGAAGCAGAGCTGGACCACCTATTGGCTGAAAAGATCATAATGAAAGTGGATAGAAGTGAATGGGCATCACCAATTGTGCCTGTCAAGAAAAAGAATGGAGACATTAGGATTTGTGGTGATTTCAGGGTAGCTCTGAACAACCAACTTCTTGTGGATCAATACCCATTGCCTCGACTTGAAGATTTATTTGGCTCACTGGCTGGGGGGCAAAAGTTTACAAAAATAGACTTAAAGCAAGCTTACCTGCAACTGCAAGTACACCCAGATTCACGCCATCTGTTGACCATTAACACTCATAAAGGATTATTCCAGTATAACCGCATGGTTTTTGGCATAGCCCCTGCTCCAGCCATCTGGCAGCGGATCATGGATGAGGTACTGGCAGGAATACCTTTCACCCAATGTCTACTGGATGACATGCTCATCACTGGTCCCACTGATGAAGAACACAGAAAGAATGTTGAAGCTGTGCTAGGGAGACTCCAAAAGTATGGGTTACGTGTTAATCTGTCAAAATGCGAATTTCTCAAGTCTCAACTGGAGTTTTGTGCCCACACGGTGGACCGTCATGGGTTACACACTACTGAAGAAAAGGTTAAAGCCCTTACCCATGCCCCTACCCCCCGGAATGTCACCCAGCTCAGGTCCTACCTTGGCCTCCTAAATTACTACCACCGTTTCTTGCCGAACCTAGCGCACCAGCTCTACCCATTACATCGCTTACTGGATGCAAGAGCTAAATGGATATGGACAGACAAATGTGAAGAAGATTTTCGGCTTTCTAAAGAACTCATTCTGTCTTCTCGAGTTCTGGTCCACTATGATTTAAAGAAACCCGTCATCCTGGCTTGTGATGCCTCGCCTTATGGACTGGGTGCAGTGCTTTCCCATGTCATGCCGGATGGCACGGAGCGCCCCATTTCTTTTGCCTCCAGGTCTTTAACCTCAGCAGAACAAAACTACTCCCAGATTGACAAGGAAGCTTTGGCCATTGTATGGGCCACAAAAAAATTTCACGCGTACGTCTATGGTCGGGAGTTCACACTTATCACTGACCACAAACCTCTGTTGTCAATACTGAACCCTCAGAAATTAAAGAATAGAATGTCCTACCAGGATATTTAACTGCGGGGGCAGATCTCCTGGGTACTGCTCAGAGAGGTAATAGAATATGAAAACGAAGGGGAGCAGTGACAATATTAAAACTTAACTTTTACTAGATACATTCCCCCAATTGGGGAATAAGAGACCCCTTACAGACACAAATAACAAGAAGACAGACAAGACCCCTATAGAGGGGGTTTATACGACGGTATCGTGCAACATAGGTGGTGCTGCACACCAAAATAGGTCTCGTCCCCTCCCAAAAAGCCTGTGGAGGTTATCACACAGACCTGTGGTGGAGGGACCGAGTAATCCCTATTGTCTGCCTCCAAAAATGGAAACAGACACAATAAAATGGAAAATTCTTACCAATTTATTTTGGGTCTCGCTTAGCGACCACATATACGTGGGTTAAGGCAGGAGGAGGTCACTTGTGGCAGGTAGGTCCTTCATCCGGTATTCAAGGTAAACGGAGAAGGGCGTCAGGGATATCCAATTGGTCCGGTATCAGAGTGGTATCAGAAAAGAGACTCACCCTAGTACCTCCCTGCTTGGCCTGACCTAGCCCTAGTGACCTAACACGGGGTCCGTGCCCCGCAAGGGGTGGCCCCGTCCGGAACCTTACCCTGGTAAACAAGCCCTAGGTGACCCTAACGAAGGGTGACTAGGGGAAAGGTTGTTTGACTCAAGGCAGGTAAAATTGTAAGTATAAATGGGTTGTAAATATCATAAGTATGTAAGGATACTGGAGACTGGGACGCACATATATAACTGCACGTATCCAATGATATGTCAACGTGTCCCGACGCGTTTCCTTAATATAACATATCTAAATTTATAGTATAAAATATCTAAATGTATCCACTGTTATAGTGAACTAAGACCCCAAAAATCATCAGGGGACACGGGGCTTAGTAATATGGCTCCTGTCAGTCAGATAGTTGCCACTGTAATAGATATCCCAGTGTAGCAAGAATGTGGGGGGTAATAGATTAAGAGATACCCTCCAAGGTAGAGACTGAGGACCAAGTGAGGCATATGGAAAACCTATAGGGACACATAGAGAGAGGTAGAGTAAATACAGTACTTAATCCAAGTGTCCCTGCTGCCCACCTCTTATCAGCTTACAGCATGTACTTACATTGCTGCTGGAGCGGTCTCACAAGTGTCCAGGATCGGCGGCCCACAGGTTCAGTGTGCCGTCACATGAGGTGTATGCCTGGCTAGTGCGCCTTGGCGCGCTGTATTTGAGAGCAGAAGGGGGAGGGCGCTGGTCCGTGCGCATGTGCCGCATGACGTCAAACCCCCGTGACATAGCCCGTTCACGTGACGGGGTCAGACGGGGGTGTGGGGTGTCACTACACGGCACATGCGCTATCGGACAGCGCGCTATCGGAGAGGACTAGGTGCAGGGGAGGAGGCTTTGACGTAGGTGCCTGCAGGTCCGTCCGATGGGCGCCACTCAGTGGAGGGGGGAGTGGAAAGGTTACCAGACCGCCCCAATGAGGTGCGTCCCAGCAGTGTAAACTGCCGATGAAGGGGGGTGGAGCTACACTAGGGGAGTATATGTCCCAGCCCTCGTAGCTACAACACTTGTATCCCTAGGATGGGGAAAGATTAACCCCTTATTGGATGGACTGAGTAGGACATTTTGGCGGGTCAAGGAACTAACCAGCCTAGAAGGGGGAGATAGAGAGAGGCAAACAACCTGTAAATAGGATAATGGGAGGAGTGATGTAAGGCAAATGGGATTGGGAGAGGTCTTAATAGGTGACGGTGAGGATATTATACCAGTAGTTAGATAGACTACACAGGGGATGCTACCGATGGGAGGAGAGTTCAAATATAGCAGCCAAAATGTAGTTGTTCATTTAGGCCGTGAGGGTGGGGCGTATTCAGTTTAAAGATCCACCAGCATTCTCGCTGGAGGATCCGCCTATCCCAATCACCCCCTCTGACTGGTTTGTTGATTCTTTCAATTCCCATGAATTTAATAGCTGATGTGCGGCCGCCATGTGACGAAAGTACATGCCTGGCTATCGGTGTTTCCCTTCCATTGCGGATGTCCCCCAGATGTTCGCTCATCCGTTTGCGGAGTTCCCTCCGGGTTTTGCCCACATAGCGTAAACCGCATTCGCAGCTAAGAAGGTATACCACCCCTACGCTGCGGCAGTTGATGAATTGCTTAATCGTGTGGGTTTTATCCGGTGGGTACCCCGTAAAGGACTTGCCTTTTATCAACCAGTTGCAAAAGCTACAGTGGCCACACTTGTAACAGCCTGCAGTGTCACTGTCCAGCCACGTCCTTTGGTTTACCGTGGGACTGAAATGGCTGTGTACTAATCTGTCCCTCAGATTGGTGCCTCTTCTGAAGGTGACCGAGGGATATGGGCTCAGGACTTCAGCTAGGTCGGGATCCATCAAAAGGGTCTCCCAGTTGCGGCCAAGGATCCCCTTTACTTGGGTTGCGGCAGAGTCGAAAGTACCTATTATCCTAATGGTTTTCTTATTGTCACAGTTAGACTGTGTGGTGGGACATAACAGGGTGGTCCTACTGCGTCCCAATGCCTTCTGATATGCCTGTCTCAAGATTCTATCTGGGTAACCACGTTCACGGAACCTGGTTCTCATGATGGACGCCTGTTGTTTGAACTCGCTTAGTTCAGAACAGTTGCGTCTGAGGCGGATATACTGTCCGAAGGGAATTCCCCGTTTGAGTGAGACAGGGTGACAACTATCCCATCTCAAAAGTGAGTTGGTGGCTGTGGGTTTACGGTAAATGGTAGTCCTCAAACCGCCCACATCGTTCCTTGAGATTGTAATGTCTAGGAAGGGAAGGTCGTCCCTCATGATAGATGAAGTAAATTTGAGCCCGATAGGGTTGGTATTCAGCTCTTGGACAAAGTCGTTGAACTGCCCCTTGGTCCCACTCCACAAGATGAATATGTCATCTATGTAGCGGGACCAAAGGGCAACATGTTCTGTGAATTCACTCGGTGTGTCCCCAAGGACCAGTGTCTCCTCCCACCAGCCCAGGAGCAAATTAGCGTACGATGGCGCACAGGAACTGCCCATCGCTGTGCCCCTGAGCTGGTGGTACATCCGGCCATCAAATAGAAAGAAGTTCCTAGTGAGGATGAATTGCAGAAGTTCCAGGACGAAGTCACTGTGTGCCGTATGTTGGCAACCTCTAGCTCTTAAAAAATGCGCGACTGCCCCCAATCCCTTGACATGGGGGATTGAGGAATATAGTGCCTCGACGTCAATTGACGCTAAGAACCACTCAGGTTCGATGCAGATGTGTTCGAGTTTAGTTAACAGGTCCCCAGTGTCTCTTATGTAAGAGGGCAGTGCTTGCACAAATGGGCTAAGGAGACGGTCGATGTAGATGCCCGCATTCTGTGACAAGCTGCCCACCCCTGACACGATGGGGCGTCCCCTCATGGGTATTGTGTCCTTATGGACTTTGGGAAGACAATAAAATGTAGCTGTCACCGGATGAGGGGGGTACAAGAATTCAAACTCATCTCCACTGATAAGTCCAGTGCTTTTCGCGCTGGCGAGTATTGCACATAGTTCTCCCTGGTAGTTCAACGTGGGATTATTCTGCAAGGTTTCGTAGCCCTCTATGTCACTCAGAATGGCCAGACACATAGATTTATATACTGTGGTGTCCATAAGGACAATATTGCCTCCCTTATCAGATGGCTTTATAACTATGTTCTTGTCACCCTCGAGTGACTTGATGATGTCAATTTCTTCTTTACTACAGTTAAACCGAGTGGCAGTTGACTCCAGAGAGCAGAGTTCGGCTACGGTTTGCTTAATGAAAACATCGATACAGGAGACTTCGCCTAACGGGGGCATTCTTGTGCTCTTCCTCTTGAGGTTTGTGAAGGGACCTCTCCCCTCCACATTGGCGGGCATGGCGTCCAAACTGTATAACAAATGGACATCTTCAAGGATCTCCACCGGGATGCCCAGATCTCGACTCTCCTTGTGGTCCTTGAGTCTAAAGTGCTTATGCCACTTGAGTTTCCGGGCAAACAGGTGGAGATCCTTGACCCACCGAAAGACGTCATACCTGTGTGTGGGAACAAAAGAGAGCCCCTTTCTTAAAAGGTTAATCTCTCTACTAGTCAAGGGGCGGGAGGACAGGTTGATAACCAATTTATCATCCACTGGTTCTAAGAATATTGTAGTGTGGGGTTCTGGTTGCGCAGCGGGTAACGAGTGCCTTGCTCTAAAAAAGAAGAAGAAGAAGAGGAACAGGGCTGCGTGGAGGAGGGTGGTTGAGTAGGGGGGGGGACATTGTGGCTGATTGGCGAATTGTCCCGTGTTGTATCTACCACCTCCCCGTTTCCTACCTCTATAACCCCCTCTGCCGCGGCCTCTGTTTCTAGGGTACCTCTCCCTGTCAGAATCCGAAACCTCTGTATCCGTAGAAGATAGATCGGTTTTTTGGGATGTGTCAGGGTTCGTGAGAAACAGGTAAACCTTGTTATCCCTAAAGTCCTGGAGATCCCTAGTAAACTGCTTATGTTTTCTCTCCTTTAGGTGGTACTGGTAGCGCTCAATAGTGTTTTGCAATTGGTTCTCCTTAATGCTGAAATCTGTGTCTGAGTGAAATTTCTTGACTATTTCAATTTGTTCAGCTAGAGTTTTGTCCAGCCGTGCAAGTATGACCCTTTCCTCTTCTACAAGAAGTTGCATGAACTTCAGGGAACTGCTAGTTGCCTCCTTTTCCCACTTAGCCAGGAGTGTGGGATTTCTAATTCGGTTCGCTGGTGCGAGGGAGATACGGAGGCCCCGGGGCACTATCCCCTGTTTTATATACTGTTCAAGCCCCTGCAGCTCCCACCAAGAACTAATATGCTCCTTATAAACGCGGGTAAGCTCTGAGAAAGCCCCGTTGAGTGTGGGGGTGTACTTCTTCTGAGTGAAGGACTGGTCTGAGAATATTGTCTTGGCCTCAGCTAACCATGTCTCCCTATCCAGGCCGGCTGTAAGGAAACCCGCCATATCCCTATAGACGAAAATTAAAGAATAGAATGTCCTACCAGGATATTTAACTGCGGGGGCAGATCTCCTGGGTACTGCTCAGAGAGGTAATAGAATATGAAAACGAAGGGGAGCAGTGACAATATTAAAACTTAACTTTTACTAGATACATTCCCCCAATTGGGGAATAAGAGACCCCTTACAGACACAAATAACAAGAAGACAGACAAGACCCCTATAGAGGGGGTTTATACGACGGTATCGTGCAACATAGGTGGTGCTGCACACCAAAATAGGTCTCGTCCCCTCCCAAAAAGCCTGTGGAGGTTATCACACAGACCTGTGGTGGAGGGACCGAGTAATCCCTATTGTCTGCCTCCAAAAATGGAAACAGACACAATAAAATGGAAAATTCTTACCAATTTATTTTGGGTCTCGCTTAGCGACCACATATACGTGGGTTAAGGCAGGAGGAGGTCACTTGTGGCAGGTAGGTCCTTCATCCGGTATTCAAGGTAAACGGAGAAGGGCGTCAGGGATATCCAATTGGTCCGGTATCAGAGTGGTATCAGAAAAGAGACTCACCCTAGTACCTCCCTGCTTGGCCTGACCTAGCCCTAGTGACCTAACACGGGGTCCGTGCCCCGCAAGGGGTGGCCCCGTCCGGAACCTTACCCTGGTAAACAAGCCCTAGGTGACCCTAACGAAGGGTGACTAGGGGAAAGGTTGTTTGACTCAAGGCAGGTAAAATTGTAAGTATAAATGGGTTGTAAATATCAAAAATGTAAGGATACTGGAGACTGGGACGCACATATATAACTGCACGTATCCAATGATATGTCAACGTGTCCCGACGCGTTTCCTTAATATAACATATCTAAATTTATAGTATAAAATATCTAAATGTATCCACTGTTATAGTGAACTAAGACCCCAAAAATCATCAGGGGACACGGGGCTTAGTAATATGGCTCCTGTCAGTCAGATAGTTGCCACTGTAATAGATATCCCAGTGTAGCAAGAATGTGGGGGGTAATAGATTAAGAGATACCCTCCAAGGTAGAGACTGAGGACCAAGTGAGGCATATGGAAAACCCTCAGAAAGGAATTTCTACAACAACCGCATCTCGCTTACAAAGGTACGCTTTATTTTTAGGAGCTTATGCTTATTCGATCAGATACCGCTCCCATGATACCCATGGCAATGCAGATGCATTTTCCAGATTGCCACTAAGAGATGACCACCCACTAAGAGAGGTACGTGTAGTGGAAGTACACAGGCCACAATCTTGCATGTCCACCTCCCTGATTGCCAGACATACAGCCACAGATCCTTTCCTGTCTCAGATATTCTCTTATGTTCAGACTGGATGGCCAGAGAGTGTTTCAGGTGACTTTCGTCCGTACTTTGCCAGAAAATGTGAGCTTGTGACTAATGCTGGTTGCCTACAATGGGGCAATAGAGTGATTGTACCCCAGTACTTGCAATCAACCATGCTAAGGATACTGCATGAAGGCCATCCTGGTGTGGTGCGCATGAAGCAGCGGGCCCGGAGCTATGTTTGGTGGCCACAAATGGATACAGCAATTGAAGATTATGTTGCTCAATGTCCTGGGTGCTGTCAAGCCCAGCGACCCCAAAAGAGAGGAACCCTGCAACCTTGGCCATGGCCAACAGAACCGTGGTCCAGACTCCATCTTGATTTTGCTGGCCCCATCCAGGGTAAAATGTATTTGATCGTGGTAGATGCACATTCCAAATGGCCGGAGGTTTTTCAAATGCCTTCTATTACCTCAGCTGCTACCATTCTAGTCTTAAGGAAGCTCTTTGCTCAATTTGGCTTGCCTACAGCCATAGTCTCCGACAATGGAACTCAATTTACATCGCATGAGTTTCAATCCTTCATTAGTGGTTTGGGTGTCCAACACTACAAAACAGCTCCTTATCATCCAGCTTCAAATGGGCTGGCAGAACGATTTGTGCAGTCATTTAAGAAGCACTTACTGTCCACTCTGGACCAGGTTGGACTGTCAGAAGAGAAGCTGCTGGAATTCTTGATCATGTACCGTAACACGAAACACGCTACTACTGGGCTGTCACCGGCTTTTCTTATGTTTGGCAGGCATCTCCGCACCAAACTTGATTTAGTTCGTCCGCAGGAGCAGTCACCAACACCTCCTCCGCCGGGCCGTCTGGGATTCCGTGCCGGTGATCTTGTATGGTCTCAGAATTACAGAGCTTTGCCTCCTTGGCTTCCTGGCGTTATTGATGGAACTCTTGGCAGAAGAATGTACCTTGTCCGCCTGGAGGAAGGCATTTGTGTTCGGCGACACCTTTCACAATTGAGGAAACGCATTTGCCGGCCACTAGTGACAAAACCGACCCTTCTTTCTGACCACCCACCAGAGTCTACTCTGAACTCTGCTGGTGACATATGGCATGGTGTCTGGCATGATCCCACAAGTTTACACCCAAACCCTGAACCGGTTGGTGACCATATTCCTGAGGAGCCCGGTCATGTGCCTGAAGTTGCAGAGACTGATTTGTCTGTGGGACGCCCACTGACCTCTCCAGTACCTTTGACTGACTTTATTCCTCCCGGTGCTGTACCTCTGCGTAGGTCTACCCGTCAAAGACGTCAAACGCCTCGCTGGCAAAGTGCTGAAATCTTACGGGACACATTGGAGGTCAGGGAACAGAGACAAAGGGCTCATGAAGTGCTGCGGAAATCACAGAACTGAGTTGGAGATACTACTTGCTGAACTGATCTCGCTTGCCTTGTTATGTTATGTGTTCAACATTTTGTTCTCTTGTTATGTTTTTTTTTTTTTTTTTTGGGGGGAGGAAAGGAGGTGTGATGTTGTGATAGATCACTGTGACCTTTACCCTTTTTCTCCTGATGCATGATGGGGGGGGAGGAGCTGTACCAGGAAGTCAGACAGTGTGTGTGAGGGGAACTGGAAGCAGACACATGAGGCTGAGAAGGGATTACATCTGATAAGGACAGAAGCTGTTGGAATAAGACTCCTCCATGTAAGAATGCCATAATGTTCTGAGTAATAAACCTTGCTCTGGTTAAGTAGTACATCGGCCTGTGTGCGTAACTTGCTGAGCAGATACCGGCAGCATTGCCAGCAGCACCTGAGAGACACAGAGTGTCCAGGGGACATAACATTATACATACAGCTCTGCTACACAGTACACAGCTCTGCTACATGCAGGTTACACATACAGCTCTGCTACACAGTACACAGCTCTGCTACATGCAGGTTACACATACAGCTCTGCTACACAGTACACAGCTCTGCTACATGCAGGTTACACATACAGCACTGCTACACAGTACACAGCTCTGCTACATGCAGGTTACACATACAGCTCTGCTACACAGTACACAGCTCTGTTATATGCAGGTTACACATACAGCTCTGCTACACAGTACGCCGCTCTGCTACATGCAGGTTACACATACAGCTCCGCTACACAGCACACAGCTCTGCTACATGCAGATTACCCAAACAGATCTGCTACACAGTACACAGCTCTGCTACATGCAGGTTACACATACAGCCCTGCTACACAGTACACAGCTCTGCTACCTGCAGGTTACACATATATCTCTGTAACACAGTACACAGCTCTGCTACATGCAGGTTACACTTACAGCTCTGCTACAGTGTACACAGCTCTGCTACATTCAGGTTACACTTACAGCTCTGCTACACAGTACACAGCACTGCTACATGCAGGTTATACATACATCTCTTCTACAAGGTACACAGCTCTGCTACATGCAGGTTACACATACAGCTCTGCTACACAGTACACAGCTCTGCTACATGCAGATTACACATACAGCTCTGCTACACAGTACACAGCTCTGCTACATGCAGGTTACACATACAGCACTGCTACACAGTACACAGATCTGCTACATGCAAGTTACACATACAGTCTGCTACACAGTACACAGCTCTGTTACATGCAGGTTACACATACAGCTCTGCTACACAGTACGCCGCTCTGCTACATGCAGGTTAGACATACAGCTCCGCTACACAGCACACAGCTCTGCTACATGCAGATTACACATACAGCTCTGCTACACAGTATACAGCACTGCTACATTCAGGTTACACTTACAGCACTGTACACAGTACACAGCTCTGCTACATGCAGGTTACACATACAGCTCCGCTACACAGCACACAGCTCTGCTACATGCAGATTACACAAACAGCTCTGCTACACAGTACACAGCTCTGCTACATACAGGTTACACATAAAGCACTGCTACACAATACACAGCTCTGCTACATGCAGATTACACATACAGCTCTGCTACACAGTACACAGCTTTGCTACATGCAGGTTACACATACAACACTGCTACACAGTACACAGCTCTGCTACATGCAGGTTACACATAGAGCTCTGCTACACAGTACACAGCTCTGCTACATGCAGGTTACACATACAGTCTGCTACACAGTTCACAGCTCTGCTACCTGCAGGTTACACATACATCTCTGTAACACAGTACACAGCTCTGCTACATGCAGGTTACACATACAGCTCTGCTACACAGTACAAAGCACTGCTACATGCAGGTTACACATATAGCTCTGCTACACAGTTCACAGCTCTGCTACATGCAGGTTACACATACAGCTCTGCTACACAGTACACATCACTGCTACATGCAGGTTACACATACAGCACTGCTACACAGTACACATCTCTGCTACATGCAGGTTACACATACAGATCTGCTACACAGTACACAGCTCTGCTACATGCAGGTTACACATACAGATCTGCTACACAGTACACAGCTCTGCTACCTGCAGGTTACACATACATCTCTGTAACACAGTACACAGCTCTGCTACATGCAGGTTACACATACAGCTCTGCTACACAGTACACAGCTCTGCTACATGCAGGTTACACATACAGCCCTGCTACACAGTACACAGCTCTGCTAAATGCAGGTTACACATACATCTCTGTAACACTGTACACAGCTCTGCTACATGCAGGTTACACACACATCTCTAGTATACAGCTCTATTTGATGGCTTCAGTTCTGTACACTCTACCAGCTGCTGTGCACATCTGACCCCTCCCACACACGTGACTCGTCACATGGTCATGATGTCATCATAGGTCCTTTGCCTCTCCAGCAGCTAGACAGAGTTTTAGCTGATGTCTGAAGGAGGACAGAGTTTTGGGTGAGGGAGGACGGAGTTTTGTCTGATGTCTGAGGTCTGATGGAGTTTTGGGTGAGGGAGGACGGAGTTTTAGCTGATGTCTGAGGTCTGATGGAGTTTTGGGTGAGGGAGGACGGAGTTTTGTCTGATGTCTGAGGTCTGATGGAGTTTTGGGTGAGGGAGGACGGAGTTTTGTCTGATGACTGAGGGAGGACAGAGTTTTGGGTGAGGGAGGACGGAGTTTTGTCTGATGTCTGAGGTCTGATGGAGTTTTGGGTGAGGGAGGATGGAGTTTTGTCTGATGTCTGAGGTCTGATGGAGTTTTGGGTGAGGGAGGATGGAGTTTTGTCTGATGTCTGATGGAGGACGGAGTTTTGGGTGAGGGAGGACGGAGTTTTGTCTGAGGTCTAATGGAGTTTTGGATGAGGGAGGACAGAGTTTTGTCTAAAGTCTGAGGTAGGAGGGAGTTATGCCTGACGGAGGATGGAGTTGTGGATGATGTCTGACGATGTCCTAATATGTATGCCGTAGGGCTGAATGTCTCAGACCGTAGATAGCGACTGCAGGGGAAGGACTGTTTCTAAAGATGTGCACTCTCATTCGGTACTCTACAATGCCTTTATTGGGGTTGTTGTTGTTGCTGTACCAGAAGAACCTCAAGTAGTTTCTCTGTTCTTCCTTGACGAGGAAGCAGTGAAATATATGTTGTATGTCGGCCATAAATGCTACAGAATCTCTGCGGACGCTGAGAAGTACCTCTAGAAGTCCGTTGAGGTCTTCACTAGACAGTAAGACATTGTTTAATGAGACGCCCTTGCACCTTGTGCTGGAGTCGAATACTACCCATATGTGCCCTGGTTTTTAGGATGATACACGCCGAATATGGGTAAATACCAACACTCCTCTGAGTCTTGGAGCACGGGTGCCAATTCTGCATGGTTGTTCTGGAATATTCTTTTAATGAAGATAAAGAAATGGTCTGATCTCTGGTGTCCTCTGAAGTTTGTGCTTGATGGAGATAAATCGACTGTAGACAAGTTCTCTGTTGTTGGGTACGCGTTGTCTCCGGGGTTTAAAAGGCAAAGGTGCTACCCAGCATTTTGACTTGTCTTTTACTATTCCTTGATCCATGATATCCAAGAACAGCTTTTCTTCTATGGACATTGCGACCCTGTTGTCTTCTCTTGTCTTTTGGAAAACTGTGCACCCTAAGTGATCTTGCTCACCCTCGCAGGCATGGTTTTTACAGGAGGGATCTGCGAAAGGACAAGGCATAGGAGTGATGTGTGGCAATTCTTTTATCAGGAAACTGCTGAGACATGGCTGGAATAGGGAAGGACGTCCATTTACAAGTATGTTGATGAGCATACTGTTGACTGAGGTCAGCTTTTGTGCTCCTCCTAGACAGACGTCTCCTAGGATCACCTATCCTAGGTCAAGTCTCTGGGTGTATGGAGCATTTTGGGCGCCGTCTATCTGTCCTATAGCCTTGTGAACTCGTAGTATGTCTCTTCCAAGAAGTAAGACTATTGGGGCTTCTCAGTCCAGTTCCAGTATCAAGTGAGCTATACGCCTCAGGTGGGGGTGATATGCTGCTACCTCTGGTGTAGATATCTCAGAACTGTTGTCAGGAATGTGATTGCACTCCAATATGGTTGGCAGAGATAAGCAGGTCTGACCATCTATAGACTCCACCTTGTACCCAGTTACTTTCCTCCCTCCCGTCTCAAAGGTACCTGCACATGTCCTTAAGCAGTAGGGAGAACCGTCCCTATAATGTTGAAGGTGTCGAAGAAGGTCGATTTAGCTAAAGACCTGTTGCTTTGATCATCTAAGATTGCGTATACCTTGATCGCCTTATCTTGGTGGCCTACCGGATAAACTCTGACAAGGCAGATTTTTTAGCATAACTTCCCCCTTGCGAGTCCTTTACAAATCCCAGTACAGTTAGAAGCGACTACAGCGTTGTCTCCATCAGTGTCTATCTGCTTTCCGTCATGCTCCTCTGTCTGTGGTGATACCTGAGAAGGTGGTCCAGGGTGTAAAACCGTGTTGTGTTCTGTGCTACCGCGTTCTGTGCATGTCACACTGACCTTACAGTTCCTGGTGAAGTGCTATGTTGTAGCGCAGCACCTGAAGCAGATGTTGTTTTCTTTGAGGAATTATTTGCGGTCCTCTAAAGATTTCTCCCTGAAGGCTCTGCATTTTAGTAGAAGATGTGGTTTCTTGTGCAAGGGGCATTCTTTGGTAAGATCTTTGGGTATGTTCTCTTCTTGAGAAGACTTAAATGGCCTGTAAGGAGAACCTGTGGAGGCAACATTTATTTTGTGGGCTTCCACTGGTGTTATATGAGGTTTGACACCAGGAGCAGTGGAACATGAAAATGTAAAGTCAAAACTTGGATAATTCCTAATCCTCGCCTGTTGAGTAACAAACTCTACAAACACCACAAAGGGGGAAAATGGTACATTATGATCCTGTTTATAATGGAAATCATGCGTGATCCACTTCTCCTATAGATTATAAGGGAGTTTTTGGACAATCAGATTAACACCTCTGGCGGTACCTCTAACAACAAGTCACTAAGTTCCCTGAGCTTCTGGTAACTCCTACCCACTATTCTGGAAAAATTATCAATTCTCTTATATAAAGCATTTTCTATAGTGTCTATTGACCCATAAACTCATCAAGTCTTTCCCACACCATCTTTAGGCCTTTGTCGGGATAGTTTATGTTAATGTCTCTGATTCTTTTGCCGTGTTCAGCAGACTCACTTCCAAGCCACTTTACCAAGAGATCTAACTCCTCACTACAGGAAAGATCTAAGTCTCTTATGGCATTCTGGAAAGAGGCTCGCCATGCCCTGTAGTTCTTGTTGCAATTGATGAACTTTTTAAGTCCTTTGGTCCCCAGCCAGGTCTTGGGATTCTGATGGACATATTCTGGGAACTCAGAGGCTTCTGGGAACTCTGCTATGGCCACTGCGGCTGCCTCTTCTTTCTCTGCGGCGAGTTTTTCCAGTGACTCTTTGTGACAGACCCATCCGTATGAACAAAAAAATGGTACCCAGATAGCTAATTTTATTGTATGTGTGTACTCTGAGTGCCAATCACCTACGGGTGTCCCCAGGGCAGAGAGGAGGAAACCATGATGCATTGTGGGGATGTGTTGTGTCTGTGTATCCTGAGTGCTACGCATCTGTCCTGTGTCCCAGTCTTCCTTCTGGGCCCCTAGGGGCGTGTACACCAGATGGGGACCTGCATAAATACGGGCGGGTAGCCCTCAATAAAGTGTTCGTGTTTTACCCTCAAGGTGGAGCTTGGTCTCGTTATTGGTGCAGGTACCGTAACAACTGGTGGCAGCAGTGGGATGATCCTCAGCGCCCAAAGAGACCACTACAACCAGGATCAAATGGAATTACAATACCAAAACCTGAGAAGAGCTACCCTAAAAGATTTATTAGAGCAAAGAGGCGGACAGGCCAGTAACCTCAGGAAGAGGGACATTATTGTGTTATTGCTGGAAATGGATGGAGTACAAGCGGCAGAGGGAACCAATGGACCCAGCACAGCTGACAGAACCCCCGAGGAGGCAAACTTTGATCGGGCGGTAAGAATCAGGCTTGCCCATTATGGTCCCAACCCATCTGCAGAGATCATCACCCAGGTCATGGCTGCTGTGGAGGCCAACCTGCTACGCCAAAACGGGGCTGCAGCAGCCCCAGTCACAGCACACCCGGGGGAAAGAAAGTGCCATTTACCACATTTAAAGCCTTCAGTGAGACAGAAGGAGAGATTGATGGGTACCTTGCTGATTTTGAGCGGCAATGTGCCCTGCACAAGGTACCCCTGGAAGACTGGGTTACTATATTGTCCGGCAAGTTATCCGGCCGGGCCAGCGAGGCTTTTCGGGCTATCCCTGATGAGGAGATCAGGGATTATGTGGCCGTCAGGGAAGCTTTACTCTCCCGGTATGCCATTACACCCGAAGCATACCGGAGGAGGTTCCGGGACACTGTTAAAACAGCTGGGGACTCTTTCGTTGAATGGGCCTGTAAGGTGCACCGCACAGCCGCCCACTGGTAGGCGGGGTGCCAGGCTGGGTCCGGAGAAGAGGTGCTACAGATGTTTCTATTGGAACATTGTTTTGACAAATTACCAGCAGGGGTCAGAGAGTGGGTAAGGGACCGTAAACCCTCCACTCTACATGAAGCAGCTCGCCTGGCGGATGAGTATACAGATGCCAGCAAACTGGACAGTTCCATCAGCAAGGCTCCCGCCAGAGTGGAATACAGGCCAGCAGCACCAACAGCAGCTACCATCTATCAGCCTCCAATAAATCGGCCATCAGCACCCCCTCCGTCTGCCCAGTATCAACAGCCACCCCGGTTTAACTCACAGGAGTACTCCCAACCCATTCGGTGCTACCTATGCAAGCAGCTAGGGCACAAGCGACCGGAGTGCCCGATGAACAGTGCCAACCAGAACCAGTCCTGGAGGAGACCCGCAGGGGGCAATCCACGACCACCTCTCCCAGCTGCTCACTGTGTAGAGGAAGAGGAGTGCTGGGGCATCCTGCATGAGGCAGACCCCGTTCAGGCTGCCCACCGGGATAACAGACAGCACCACCAGCAATGTGTAAAGGTCAATGGGAAGGAGGTCAGTGGTCTACGGGATACCGGTGCAACCATGACTTTGCTCCAGAAGCACCTGGTATCCGAAGCCCAACATACCGAGGACACGGTCACAGTGCGAGTAGCCGGGGGTGCCGTGTTTCGTCTACCCGTTGCCCGGGTACATTTGGATTGGGGAGTGGGCGCTGGACATGTAAATGTGGGGGTCATGAAGGATTTACCCGCAGATGTCCTCCTTGGCAATGACTTGGCGCCCCCCGTTTGAGCCTTCGCTCCCATGGGTCCCGCTGAAGTGGACACGGTCACGACCCGTGCCCAGACCCGTGCCGCTGAGGCCGGCCCACCTGCTGCTGAGACCCAGGTAAGACTCTCTACCCTGACTTGTACCTTAGATCAGGCCCCTTTAGGCTGGGATACCCCAGAGATGTACAGGAAGGAAACTAGGGAAGACCCGACGTTAGCGAAGTACAGGGCCAGGGCCGACTCTGGGGGAGAAGGTGTAGATGGGGAGCACTACGAGTGGGTGGGGGATAGGCTGTACAGGATCCCGAAACCGTCCCAGAAACCGAGTACCCCTTCGCAGAATCGACAGCTAGTGGTACCTGCAAAGTGGTACGCCGCACAGCTCATAGAATCACCCAAAACTTTTTCTGGCCCAATTTTAACCGAGATGTGCGGGTTTATTGTAGCACGTGTGACACCTGTCAACCGGTATGTAAGCGGGGGGATCACCCAAAGGCTAGGCTTCAGTCGATGCCTATCATTGGAGAACCCTTTTCCCGCATAGCCGTTGACATTGTGGGTCCACTTGCCAGGGCTAGCCCATCAGGTAAGAAATACATTCTTACCGTGGTGGACTATGCCACACGTTATCCAGAGGCAGTAGCACTGTCTAATATAGAGGCAGAGATGGTTGCTGATGCCCTGGTTAAAATTTTCACTAGGGTCGGGTTCCCTCAGGAGATCCTCTCTGATCAGGAACTCAGTTCACCGCTGTCCTTACCCAGCAGCTGTGGAAGGTGTGCGGCATTAAACCGCTGCTGAGCTCACCTTATCACCCACAGACGAACGGTCTCTGTGAACAATTTAACGGCACCCTCAAACAGATGCTAAGGACCTTTACTGACACTTGCAGAGACTGGGAGCGATTCCTGCCTCATCTGCTATTTGCATACAGAGAGGTGCCCCAGGAATCTACCGGGTTCTCCCCCCTTTGAGTTACTCTATGGAAGAAGGGTCCGTGGACCCCTAGATCTCATTAGAGGACACTGGGAGGGTGAGACAGAGCAAGAAGGGACCCCCATAGTGCCATATGTCCTGGAACTCCGGGACCGCATGGAGAGACTATCCTTGATGGTAAGGGAGAATCTCCAGGCGGCCCAGGGTAGACAGAAGCGGTGGTACGATCGGGGTGCCCGACAGCGGGTCTTCCAGGTTGGGCAGAAGGTTCTAGTGCTCAAGCCTGTGAAGGCAAACAAGATGCAAGCATCTTGGCAGGGCCCGTATAAAGTGTTAGCTCAGGTATGTGATTGTCACGGCCATGGTTATGGCCGTGACTCCTTGGGAGCCGCATACAGTTGCCCGCAGTTTGGGTAGTTGTTTCAACCGCAGCTTGAGGCATGTTGTTGTTTGCCTCAAGTGCGGTTGCCGCGGACAACAGTGATGTGTGCGGTTCCCTGGGAGTTGTGTGCGTGTGTGTATGCACGTTTGTATGTCTGGTGTGCACTTTGTGTTGTTTGGGTGCGCACGGACATCTTCCTTTCACTGTGGCTGCCCGTGGCAACGTTTGGTATGTTGTACATGTGGTGGCAGGGTCCCGGCCTTCGGGCTGTCTCCCAGGACGACTGCCACCCATGTCGTTGCCTGCGGCAACAGCCACAGTGTGATCTTAAGTTTGGTCACTTCCCTTTTAGTTGGTGTTTTCCCTTCTCTGGTGCTGGAAGGGTTAACTCCTTTCCCAGTGTGTGTGTTGTGTCACTGGGTGTGTCTGACTGTGGGGTGTGGCTTCTTGGCCTATAAAGCCTCACTGTTAGCCATGCTTGCTGGAGCAGCCTCCTGTGACCTCCATCTTCCTTGCCAGTGGGAGCCACCCCTGTGGTCATAAAGTTTTGTTGCTATGTTTATGTCTTCTGTGTGTTGATGCAGTTTGTTACATTCTGTTGGGACCTTTCTATGTTTTGGTGCAGCTTACGGTTCTGGATTCCTGTTAGCTCAGGGATCCAGTCAGCAAGGCTGTGGCAGGTTGGTGGAACTTCTCGTTCGCCTGCCATTCCCGTTAGGCTGTTTATGTCCCCCTTTTCCCAACAGCTTGGCCATTGAGACCCCTGCTCCTCCGTGCCTAGGAGGAGTAGGTCGTCTTACCAAGCTCCTAGCTCAGGGACCTGCGGAGGGTAAGTCAGGGCTCCGAGGTTCCTGCGCATGGGTCCTCCTACCATCAAGGTCGGCCCATGCAGGTAGGAGTTAGGGTCAGGTTAGGGATGCGTGAGGAGGTGACCTGCTCCCTATCCTGTTCTCATGGCCGAGTAGCCACTACATCTTCTGGCATCACACGGCTGAGGGTTTCCCCCATCCTCAGCCGTGACAGTGATACTACCTATCTTATAGCCAGCTGTGCAGATGAGAGGATTCAGCGATCCTTTCATGTGAACATCCTGAAGGAGTATCAGGAGAGACCAGAGGATGTTGCGGCAGTATGTGCCCCAGCTACTGACGACCCAGAGAACTTACCTTTACCTGACTTGTTAGAGAAGGATCCCCAGACTGACCTTACTAGTCTTGTGCAGCTAGGGGACCGGCTAAACCCGGCAGAGAAGGTACAGGCAAGACAGCTTCTGTGGGAGAAGCAGGCGACGTTCTCCCAAGAACCCGGGTACACCACCCTAGCTGTGCACAAGGTCGAGACACCCGGACAGAACCCCCTACGACAACCCCCATACCGTATATCTGAAGCAGTCCGAGAAGGAATGCAGAAGGAGATACAAGAGATGACCAGGCTGGGGGTTATCGAGCACTCAGACAGGCCCTTGGGCCTTGCCTGTAGTCCTGGTGCCTAAGAAAGATGGGACCACCCGGTTCTGTGTGGATTACAGGCGGCTCAACGAGCGGACCACCACTGACGCCTACCCGATGCCCCGGGTAGACGAGTTATTAGACCGCATTGCCAGGGGGCGCTATCTGACCACCATTGACCTGTGCAAAGGTTATTGGCAGATCCCCCTGGCCGAGGATGCTATCCCTAAGTCGGCATTCGTCATCCCATTTGGCCGGTACCAGTTTAAGGTTATGCCATTTGGGATGAAGAATGCTCCGGCTACCTTCCAGCGTATGGTGGATAGGCTCCTCGGTGGCTTCCAGGAATTTGCATGTGCATACCTGGATGACATTGCGGTCTACAGTGAGTCCTGGGAAGACCATTTAGTACACGTGGGGGTGGTGCTGGACAAGATTCGAGCCGCCGGCCTGACCTTGAAGCCAGACAAGTGCCATTTAGGCATGGCAGAAGTGCAGTACTTGGGTCACAGGGTAAGGATGTGGGAGCCAGCAACCAGAGTCAGCCAAGGTAGAGGCTGTAGCTAACTGGCCCACACCTATCACCAAGACCCAAGTGCTGGCCTTCCTGGGGACGGCAGGGTATTACCGACGTTTTGTCCCCGACTACAGTACGGTTGCCAAGCCCTTGACTGACCTGACTAAGAAGAATTTGTCGGAATATTTATGCTGTCTCCGATTGACAGTCTATATTATTTATGTGAATAAATTAAAATCTGTAATAAAGGAGATTCTAATTTATTATCATAAATATCAAGCTAAAACAAGCTCGTGATCTGCGTTGAATTGAAGACAAAACCCAAGTACAGACAAAATATATATGTAATTTATTAATACAATTTTTAGTGCAAAATAATATATATAAAAATTGGTGATAATAAAATTCAATCAATGATATGCAAAATAGTGATAAAGTAAAAAATAATTGAGAATATATATATATATATACACAATTATTTCTTCTTATAATGATACCCCTCAATTATATTTTAAATCAATTAAATACTTGATTTCTCTCAGAAGACAAATGTCCGATTAAACCCAAATCTGATTTATCTTTTATCTATACAAATATATATATAATCAACCATACTGGTCTAGAACTGAATTCAATTCCTTGGAGATAATACCGTGTTTTCACCAGTATATTTTCAATCTCCCTGTATTGGATTAATCTTCAGGATGATGCTGCAGGTACACCCCAATCTTATTCCAAAACAGATACTATACACAAAGTATGGTTAATTGAATATATATAGATATGTATTATATTAATTATTATCCTATAAAATATAGGTACGGTTATACTATACCAAAATGTCAGCTAGCAGAAATCAGTTTCAATGGTTCTAAGATGGCTGCCTCCAATGACTGAAAAGGTGGTCAGGACTGGATCTGGTCTTTTGAAGATGGTCAGAGAGAGAGCTAGAGAGCTCTAGAGATCGATCCCTTCTGTCAGCCCATACCATCTTTTTTTCCTATCTTCGAAAGGGCTTGGCCAAGTTTTATCATTAACTAGTGACCTCACTTTATAATCAATAGAACCTCCCTAAATCTTTGTTACCCTAACACTAGATGCCTCTAGTACTCCATACCAAAGTCGAAGCACTCACTTCATTCTTATATTTATATACTAGCAATACATTTTATCTAAGGTTTCAGACAAAACCTTGAGAAGATCTTGAATAGACAATGACTTTTATACTTAGTCAACCACCTTGTTTATCCTTAAATCTTTTGACCAGACCTAATTAAATCAAGATACACATGACTATTCTTAAGTCATTGTTCTTAGAAAAGACAGGGTTTGTTCATGATCACCCGTGTCCACATTTCTCCATTCAAGAAAACCTCAAGGAAAGAAATAATTAACTTGTGTGTTACACTGAGAGATTCTAAAAATGACAGAGGAATTTGTACCTCGTTTCTAATCTTAAAACTGAATTTAGCTATAAGGACCATACTCTTATCTATATACTATATATTCAGCACACATATTAAAATTGATAATATAAAATCAATCTACTCATACATTGATTAATATAAAACCACAAAGAAAGATTAGAGTCTTTCTATTCACTGAAAATCATCATAACTCAGCACATTTCTAATACATTGTCTTATCTATGCAATTACTTTTCATTAGACCTTGGGACATCTCCTTCTCACAAAAACAGACTTGGGTAAACACTTTGGTACATATCGTAAACCTTAGGTTAGCAATTTCAGAGTAAAAAAAATCCTGAATTCACCCTGCACTTTTAAAATAAGACAAAATGGTTGTCCTTTAGGCTCATGTCCATACTCTTTTATATAGGCCTTATACTTATGGTCTTTATTCATACCCAATAGTTCTGACAAATTTACCTAAGCAGGTCCTGTGCTCTCCAGCTTGTGAAGCCGCGTTTCAGGCCCTGAAGCAAGCTCTTGTGAATGCCCCTGTCCTGGCTGCCCCAGTCCCTAACAAAAGTTTTCTTGTGCATACAGATGCTTCCATGTATGGACTGGGGGCTGTGCTGAGCCAGGTCGGGGAAGATGGAGGAGAGCACCCTGTCGCATATCTCAGCAGAAAATTACTACCTCGGGAAGTGAGTTATGCCGCAGTGGAGAAAGAGTGTTTAGCCCTGGTCTGGGCACTGAAGAAGTTGAGCCCTTATTTATACGGACAAGAATTTTCCCTCATCACAGACCACAATCCCCTTGTCTGGCTTAACCGGGTCTCCGGAGACAATGGCAGACTGCTGAGATGGAGTCTGGCACTGCAGCCTTACAACTTCACCATCAGCTACCGACCCGGTAAGCAGAATGGGAATGCGGATGGGTTATCCCGGCAAGCAGACGTCCCTACTCTGTCCCAGTCCGGTCATCCCCAAGTTGACCCGCCAAAGGGTCAAGCCGGGTCTGCCGTAGTGTTCCACTAGGGGGGAGCCGTGTGACAGACCCATCCGTATGGACTAAAAAATGGTACCCAGATAGCTAATTTTATTGTATGAGTGTACTCTGAGTGCCATTCACCTAATGATATGCACTCAGACTTGAGCTATCTGGGAATATGTTAAATGTCTGTGTTTGCTGGGAGGGTGTGACATTGTGTGTTTGGGTGGTGATTCCTGTCCTGTTGTTCCCACATGTGTATTGGTGATTTCCCTCTGTCCTGAGAGATAATTGAATTACTCTTCGGGTGTCCCCAGGGCAGAGAGGAGGAAACCATGATGCATTGTGGGGATGTGTTTCCTGAGTGCTACGTATCTGTCCTGTGTCCCAGTCTTCCTTCTGGGCCCCTAGGGGCGTGTACACCAGATGGGGTGGGGGGTGCAGGTACCGTAACACTCTTGTAGGCATGCTGTCTCTTCTTCCAGTGACACTTGCAGGTGTGCTCTCTCCCCTTCAAGTAATGCTATTTTTTTCCCTTTGACGCCTGCAGGCATGCGCTCTTTTTTTACCTTAACGCTCGCTCTTGAAATAGTTCAATAATTTTCTGGATTTTAAAAAAACACCCATTTTTGGCAATACCCTCCATCTGGGGCCTTTATCACATTAATCAGTGTGCAATTTAAGCTAGAACTACAGCAATAATTTTCTGTGTTTTAAAAAAAACCCTTTTTGGGCAAAATACTCAATTTTACAGCCCTTGCTGCATCTGTTAGTGTGAAATTCAAGCGTATACTGCTATCATATTCTGTTAGCAAAAATACACCCTTGTTGGGCAAAATACTTAATTTGCTGCCTTGTCTGCATCAGTCAGTGTGAAATTCAAGCGTTATATACTGCTGTAATATTGTGTTATTTTTTTTAAAAAAACGTTGTGTGCAAAATACTTAAATTGCGGCCTTGTCTGCATCTGTCATTGTGAGATACACCCTTTAGATACTGTTGTTCTATTCTGCTATTAAAAAAACACCTATTTTGGGCAAGTTCCTAAATTTGAGAAATATGGGACGTGGTCCAAGTCGTGGTTCTGCTGGTGGAGCTCCTGTTGCAGGGAGAGGACGTGGTCAATCTGTGCCAGCTACACGCACAAGTTAAACACCATCCTCAGGTGCGAGTAGGCGACAGAACCTTCAGCGGTAATTGGTCGGGCCTAATGCGGCTCTACCAATGGTGAGGCCAGAACAAGTACAGGCGATAGTAGATTGGGTTGCTGACAGTACCTCAGGTTTCTTTACATTGTCTCCCACCCAGTCTCCTGCTGAAAGACCACAGTTGGCACCTGCAGCCGATGTCCATCAGTCTTTCACCTCCCCCCCTTGCAAATCAGACAAGCAGTCTGAGCCACAAGTCATGCAGCAGTCTCTTCTGCTTTTTGATGACTCTGTTAGCAGGGTTTCCCAGGGCCATCCACCTAGCCCTGCCCCAGAGGTGGAAGAGATTGAGTGCACCGATGCCCAACCACTTATCTTTCAAGATGAGTACATGGGAGGACCATCGCAGCACGTCTCGGATGATGACGAAACACAGGTGCCAACTGCTGGGGCTTTCAAAAGTGTGCAGACCGACAAGGAAGGCAGTGGAGATGACTGGCTGGAAGATAATGTGCAGGACTAAGAGGTTCTCGACCCCACATGGAATCAAGGTCATGCGAGTGACCTATGTAGTTCAGAGGAAGAGGCGGTGGTCGCACAGAGCCACCAGCACAGCAGAAGAGGGAGCAGGGTGCAAAAGTGGAGCGGCCATCCTCTAGACAGTACGCCTCCTACTGCCCACTGCAGCAAGGGACCGAGCACACCAAATCCAGCTCCAAGGAGTTCCCTGGCGTGGTAGTTCTTCAGACAATGTGCTGACGACAAGACACGAGTGGTTTGCACGCTGTGCAATAAGAGCCTTGAACCAAGGCATAAACGTTCTCAACCTGAGCACAACCTGCATGACCAGGCATTTAAGTGCAAAGCATGAGCTGCAGTGGAGTAGACACCTCAAAAACTAAAAGGTCTCTGGCTCCTCCTGCTTCCTCTTCTGCTGCAGTCACGGCCTATTCATCCACCTCTGAAGTGACAGTGCCACCACATAAAATTTTCTGTTCGTGAATGGCGAATGCGAATTTACGCAAATGTTCGCGAACGGGCGAACAAGTGAACAGCCATAGACTTCAATAGGCAGGCGAATTTTAAAACCCACAGGGAATCTTTCTGGCCACAATAAGTGATTGAAAAGTTGTTTCAAGGGGACTAACACCTGGACTGTGGCATGCCGGAGGGGGATCCATGGCAAAACTCCCATGGAAAATTACGTAGTTGACGCAGAGTCGGGTTTTAATCCATAAAGGGCATAAATCACCTAACATTACGAAATTGTTTGGAATAACGTGCTTTAAAACATCCAGTGTGTGTATACGGTCAGGTTTGATGTTGTATCGATCAGGTAGTGTAACGGTTACGCCCGCTTCACAGTGACAGACCAAACTCCCCGTTTAACGCACCGCAAACAACCGCAAAGAGTTGTCAATCGTTGACACACTTATGACATAAATTTTATTCCTCTATGCGTCAATCGTGGTGTAGTGATGACTGAGCTCGTGCGCACGTTCGGGAAATTGCAGGCAATGGCGGTTTTTCAAAGCCTATGGTCGTGCTGAGGTAGTTCAGTGACAGTTAAGTGACCCAGAAAACTATGATTCTGCAGTGTGGGCCCATTGTTGGCCTAGTAGGCTTTAATGATCACCTTAGATGATCACAAAGAAAATTAATGTTTTTTCTATGAAAAATTATCCAGCCGATCGGTTTTGGTCTGTTCACAAAGAAGCAACAACCTTATCATCTGGGATGTGCCAACATTGCCATTGCCAACACACTCAGAGGTGATCGCTTCATTGTGATACGCGAGCCCCTTCACCACAACAAGGTAATGATCACGAAGGGGAATTGACACACATATGTGCCTTTTTTTGTATGTGCCAGAAAAATTAGGCATGTACACATGCCTGAAAAATTAGGTGTTGTTGCAGCTGCTGCTGTAGCAGTGGCCATAAAAATTGATGTTTTCCAGGCAGAAAGTGCCTTAAAAAATTGCGGCTTGAACCCTAGTTGGTGGCAGAGAAGTCACGCAAGTCATCCGGCATGCAGAAATAAAATACAGCAGTGTGTGGACCATTTTTAGCCCAAGGCATGTAATCAGGCCTTTTTTAGTCAAATGCATCCCCCACTGTCAGTCCCTTCGGGATCCATGCCTCATTCATCCATGCCTCATATCTTAATAAAGGTGAGGTAATCTAGACTTTTTGACCTAGGCAACTTCTCTTCTCAGTGACAATACCTCCAGCTGCACTGAAGGTCCTTTCTGACAGGACACTTGAAGCGGGGCAGGCCAGAAGTTCTATCGCAAATTGGGATAGCCCAGGCCACAGGTCAAGCCTAAACATCCAGTAGTCAAGGGGTTCATCGCTCCTCAGAGTGTCGATATCTGCAGTTAAGGTGGGGTAGTCTGCTACCTGTTGGTCGAGTCATTCTCTGAGGGTGGACCCCAAAGGGCTGTGGCGATGCGTAGAACTTAACCACCTCCCGACCGCTGTACGCACCGATGCGTCCGGGAGGTGGTTGATTTACTCCTCCTGGACGCATCGGCGCGTCATCTCGCGAGACGCGAGATTTCGGTCACAGCCGGCCCGCGCATGCGCATCGCGGGCCGGCATTTCGTCAAGGAGTATTTCGTCAGCAACCTGCCAGCCAATGATCGCGGCTGGCAGGTTGCTGATTTTTAAAAAAAAAGCAATCAGAGTGCCAGATAGCAGATCTATTTGTAAATATGATCTGTTATATGGCTGGCCTGCACCTCTGCTGGTCCTTTTCGTCGGTTGGATCCAGCAGAGGAGCAGGCTACACAGTGAGTACACCAACACCACATACTAGCCCCAGATCACCCCCCTGAACCCCAATTAACCCTTTGATCACCCCTTTGATCACCCCTGTCAATCACTAGTGAAAGGAAAAAAGTGATCAGTGCAAACTGTCACTTTTTTTTTTTCACTGGTATTGACCGTTAGGTTTTAGGTATAGTTTAGGCCCCTTGGTTAGGTAGTTTAGGGATCGGTTAGCGCCCAGCCCACCGCACCGCAGTCACTGATTCGCTGATTAGCGTATCGCTAATCAGCATTTGTACTTTTATAGTATCTGGAAGTGATCAAAACTGATCACGGTCAGATCTATAATTGTATTAGTGTCACTTTAGTTCTCCCTCCACCCAAAACGCAGTGTTTGCCCGATCAGGCCTCATCGGTCGCCCACACGTGCGTTCACCCACGCCCGCCCCACCGCAGTGACAAAAAATATTTTTTTTTGATCACTGCACATTCACTTCACACGCACTGCGGCGATAAAAAATCAGTTTTGATATTTTTTATCAACCGCAGCGGCCTCCGGTACTTCGCTAGCCTCCCATTTGTAAGACAGGCTTGCTTTTTTTTCTTGGGTAGTCTCAGGGAATACCCCTAAATTCAGTTGTCCACATGTCAAACAGGGGGTATTCCTCTGAAGAGGCCTACAGGCTTCTGACCCAGTCGGATGAGGAATGGAAACCCTCATCTGACGAATCCAGCGGGTCAGAATACGAACCTGTAGAAAGCAGTGGCTCTCTGACCCAAAGTTCGGACGAAGAGGCTGAGGTCCCTAATAGCACCAGGCATACCCGGCCCTGTGTCGCTAGACCGCAGGTTGCGCAGGATCCGCTTCAAGAGCAGCAGAGTGGGGCTGGCGCTGTCGGATTACATGGTGAGGCATACACCAGCAGCGCAGCCCTCCCTGGACCTAGTACCAGCACTGCCGTAGAACATGGTGAAGTAGCGAGCACCAGAAGGGCAGTTGAAGCTGGTACGGTGGCACGTGCAGTAGTGACCCCGTCGCAGCCACCGCAAAGACGTGCCCGTAGAGCCCCTAGAATCCCTGAGGTGCTGGCAAACCCTGATTGGCAGTCCCCAACTTCAGCCGCACCTGTAGTTCCCCCTTTCACCGCCCAGTCTGGAGTTCGGGTTGAGACAGCTCAGATCGGTTCGGCCCTGGGATTTTTTGAGCTGTTCTTGACTGCGGAGCTCTTAGACTTAGTTGTGGCAGAGACAAACCGGTATGCCACACAATTTATAACCGCTAACCCGGGAAGCTTTTATGCCCAGCCTTTCCGGTGGAAACCAGTCCAAGTTTCCGAAATTAAATTTTTTTTGGGCCTTCTCCTCAACATGGGTCTAACTAGAATTGCGGTCATATTGGTCCACGAACCCAATTCATCACATGCCCATGTTCTCTGCTGCTATGTCCAGGACACGATTTGAGACCATCCTCCGTTTCCTGCACTTTAGTGATAACAGCACCTCCCGTCCCAGAGGCCACCCTGCTTTTGACCGGCTCCACAAAATTCAGCCCCTCATAGACCATTTCAACCTGAAATTTGCAGATTTGTATACCCCAGAGCAAAACATCTGCGTAGACGATACATTTTACCGGGCGCCTTGGCTTCAAACAATACATCCCAAGCAAGCGCGCCCGGTATGGGGTCAAATTGTATAAGCTCTGTGAAAGGGCCACAGGCTATACCCACAAATTTTGTGTCTATGAGGGAAAAGATCAGACCCTGGAGCCGGTCGGTTGCCCTGACTACCTGGGGAGCAGTGGGAAGATAGTCTGGGACTTGGTGTCACCCTTATTCGGCAAGGGGTACCATCTTTATGTGGACAATTTCTACACAAGTGTGGCCCTCTTTAGGCATTTGTTTCTAGAACGGATTGGCGCCTGTGGTACCGCGCGAACTAGTCGGGCGGGCTTCCCCCAACAGCTCGTTAGCACTCGTCTTGCAAGGGGGCAGAGGGCCGCACTGTGTAACGAAGAACTGCTCGCGGTGAAATGGAGAGACAAGCGTGACGTTTACATGCTCTCCTCCATTCACGCAGACACGACAATACAAATTGAGCGAGCAACCCGTGTCATTGAAAAGCCCCTCTCAGTCCACGACTATAACCTTCACATGGGACGGGTGGACTTCAATGACCAGATGTTGTCTCCATATTTAGTTTCCCCCAGAACCAGACACTGGTATAAGAAGGTGTCTGTATATTTAATTCAATTGGCTCTGTATAATAGTTTTGTTCTCTACAGTAAGGCTGGGAGAACAGGATCCTTCCTCAAATTTCAGGAAGAGATCATCGCGAACCTCCTGTACCCAGGAGGTTCCGTGGCCCCATCCACCAGTGTAGTTAGCCGTCTACACAAGCGACATTTCCCCAGTGTCGTTCCTGGTACCTCAAACCGACCGCCACCCCGAAAAAAATGTCGTGTCTGTAGCAGGAGTGGAATAAGGCGTGACACCCGCTATTTCTGTCCTGACTGTCCTGACCACCCTGCTCTATGCTTAGGGGAGTGTTTCCGGAAGTACCACACACAGGTACACCTAGCATAGGGATCATCTCACCAGGACAGGCACACAGGGCTATTAGGGCCCATTCACTCACACAGCTGCTGCAAACGTCTCCTTACACCTGGGACAAAGTGCATAACGCACTTCGCCACATCTTTGGGAGATTTGCGCTTTGCACATTGACCCATGGGGAAGGAGAGGTTTGTTCTATAAAGGTAAAAAAACAAATAAAAACAAAAAAAAAACACCAGTAAGCAAAAAGGTTAATGTTTAGTTCAAAAAGTTAAAGTTTATATGTTCTGTTCCAAAGTTAATAAAATTATTGCGTTGCGGCCTGGTTTTTTCTTTTTTTACCTTCCAGGTGGACCAACCGATCGACTAGCTGCAGCACTGATGTGCATTCTGACAGAAGCATTGCGCTGCTGTCAGATTACACGCAAGTCGGTGTATGCGGCGCTGCAAGACGAGATTTCTACTCTTCAGTAACAGATACGTTTGCCGAGGCATACGAGCTGAGGAGGAGGCGGCGTTCCTATGCTTTGGCAAACACTTTGTATGTAAAAAAAATAAATAAAAAATCCCGGCAATGATTTATTCATCCACATCGATTGATGTGAATGGAAAAATCTGGTTTGCCAGGGCATACGAGCTAAGTGGGTATGGATGTTGGGCGGAGCTCCTATGTCCTGGCAGACGCCTTTCCCCTCCTTTTTTTTCTGGCAGAGATTTTTTCATCCACATTGATCGATGCGAATGAAGAAATCTGTGCCGTTTATTTTTTTCTTTCAGCCCAGAGGCTGAACGGAAAAAAAAAATCTCATTACCTGTATGCTCAATATAAGGAGAATAGCAGAAACTCCTAATGCTGGCCATACATGTAATGATTGCGGAGACCCTCAAATGCCAGGGCAGTACAAACACCCCACAACTGACCCCATTTTGGAAAGAAGACACCCCAAGGTATTCGCTGAGGGGCATATTGAGTCCATGAAAGATTGAAATTTTTGTCCTAAGTTAGCAGAAAGTGAGACTTTGTGAGAAAAAAAAATAATAATCAATTTCCGCTAACTTATGCCAAAAAAATAAATTTCTATGAACTCGCCATGCCCCTCATTGAATACCTTGGGGTGTCTTCTTTCCAAAGTGGGGTCACATGTGGGGTATTTATACTGCCCTGGCTTTTTAGGGGCCCTAAAGCGTGAGAAGAAGTCTGGGATCCAAATGTCTAAAAATGTCCTCCTAAAAGAAATTTGGGCACTTTTGCAGCCTAGATGCGCAAAAGTGTCACACATCTGGTATTGCCGTACTCAGGAGAAGCTGGGGAATGTGTTTTGGGGTGTCATTTTACATATACCCATGCTGGGTGAGATAAATATCTTGGTCAAATGCCAACTTTGTATAAAAAAATGGTAAAAGTTGTCTTTTGCCAAGATATTTCTCTCACCCAGCATGGGTATATGTAAAATGACACCCCAAAACACATTCCCCAACTTCTCCTGAGTACAGCGATACCAGATGTGTGACACTTTTTTGCAGCCAAGGTGGGCAAATGGGCACATATTCCAAAGTGCACCTTTCGGATTTCGCAGGCCATTTTTTACACATTTTGATTGCAAAGTACTTCTCACACATTTGGGCCCCTAAATTGCCAGGGCAGTATAACTACCCCACAAATGACCCCATTTTGGAAAGAAGACACCCCAAGGTATTCCGTGAGGGGCATGGCGAGTTCCTAGAATTTTTTTTTTTTTGTCGCAAGTTAGTGGAATATGAGACTTTGTAAGGAAAAAAATAAAAATTAAAAAAATCATCATTTTCCGCTAACTTGTGACAAAAAATTAAAAATTCTAGGAACTCACTATGCCCATCAGCGAATACCTTAGGGTGTCTACTTTCCGAAATGGGGTAATTTGTGGGGGTTTTCTACTGTTTGGGCAAAAATATCTTGGTCAAATGCCAACTTTGTATAAAAAAATTGGAAAAGTTGTCTTTTGCCAAGATATTTCTCTCACCCAGCATGGTTATATGTAAAATGACACCCCAAAACACATTTCCCAACTTCTCCTGAGTACGGCGATACCAGATGTGTGACACTTTTTTGCAGCCTAGGTGGGCAAAGGGACCCACATTCCAAAGTGCACCTTTCGGATTTCACAGGGCATTTTTTACAGATTTTGATTGCAAAGTACTTCTCACACATATGGGCCCCTAAATTGCCAGGGCAGTATAACTATGCCACAAGTGACCCCATTTTGGAAAGAAGACACCCCAAGGTATTCCGTGAGGGGCATGGCGAGTTCCTAGAATTTTAAATTTTTTGTTGCAAGTTAGTGGAATATGAGACTTTGTAAGGAAAAAAATAAAAAAAAAATCATCATTTTCCGCTAACTTGTGACAAAAAATAAAAAGTTCTATGAACTCACTATGCCCATCAGCGAATACCTTAGGGTGTCTACTTTCCGAAATGGGGTAATTTGTGGGGGTTTTCTACTGTTTGGGCATTGAAAAACCTCAGGAAACATGACAGGTGCTCAGAAAATCAGAGCTGCTTCAAAAAGCGGAAATTCACATTTTTGTACCATAGTTTGTAAATGCTATAACTTTTACCCAAACCATTTTTTTTTTTATCAAAGACATGTAGAACAATAAATTTGGCGAAAAATTTATATATGTATGTCGTTTTTTTTGCAAAATTTTACAACTTAAAGTGAAAAATGTCATTTTTTGCAAAAAAATCGTTAAATTTCGATTAATAACAAAAAAGTAAAAATATCAGCAGCAATAAAATACCACCAAATGAAAGCTCTATTAGTGAGAAGAAAAGGAGGTAAAATTCATTTGGGTGGTAAGTTGCATGACTGAGCGATAAACGGTAAAAGTAGTGTAGTGCAGAAGTGTAAAAAGTGGCCTGGTCATGAAGGGGGTTTCAGCTAGCGGGGTTGAAGTGGTTAAAAAGCTCTGCATGTCCTCCATCAACAACACGTCAGTAAAGCATCCTGTCCTTGCCGGCATGGTCGTGGTAGGAGGATTACTTTAACCTCTTCCCCTGTTAGAATCCCGTTGTGCTGTGACATCACCCTTATATGCTGTGTAAAGCATACTTTTTAACTTGTTTTGGAACTGCTGTATCCTTTCTGACTTCCGGTAATTCGGGAACATTTCAGGCACTTTCTGCTTATGCCGGGGGTCTAGAAGCGTGGCCACCCAGTACAGGTTGTTCTCCTTCAGCCTTTTTATACGAGGGTCCCTCAACAGGCATGATAGCATAAAAGACTCCATTTGCACAAGGTTGGATGCCGAGCTACTCTTGTCCTGTTCCTCGTCCTCACTGATCTCATTGAAGGTCTGTTCTTCCCCCCAGCCACGTACAACACCACGGGTACCAGATAGGTGACAACGAGCACCCTGTGATGCCTGCTGTGGTTGGTCTTCCTCCTCCTCTATGCCACATTCCTCCTTTGACTCCTCTTCCTCAGACTCCTCTTCCAGCGTTGCCGCATGTCCAGCAAGCGATGATGATAAGGCTGTTTCTGGTGGTGATGGTGACCACAAATCTTCCTCTTCCTCTTCACGCTCATCATAAGGCCTGATCCAGCACTCTTCGCAGGGCACGCTCCAGGAAGAAAACAAATGGGATGAGGTCGCTGATAGTGACTTTGGTGCGACTGACTAGGTTTGTCACCTCCTCAAAAGGACGCATGAGCCTACAGGCATTGCGCATGAGCATCCAGTAACGTGGCAAAAAAATTCCCAGCTCCGCAGAGGCTGTCCTAGCACCCCGGTCATACAAATACTCGTTGACGGCTTTTTCTTGTTGGAGCAGGCGGTCGAACATTAGGAGTGTTGAATTCCAACGTGTCAGGCTGTCGCAAATCAAGCGCCTCACTGGCATGTTGTTTTGCCGCTTAATATCGGAAAAGTGCGCCATGGCCGTGTAGGAACGCCTGAAATGGCCATACACCTTCCTGGCCTGCTTGAGGATGTCCTGTAAGACTGGGTACTTATACACAAAGCGTTGTATGATCAGATTCAACACATGTGCCATGCACGGCACATGTGTCAACTTGCCCAAATTCAATGCCGCCAACAGATTGCTTCCGTTGTCACACACCACTTTTCCGATCTCCAGTTGGTGCGGGGTCAGCCACTGATCCACCTGTGCGTTCAGGGCGGACAGGAGTGCTGGTCCGGTGTGACGCTCTGCTTTCAGGCAAGTCAACCCCAAGACGGCGTGACACTGTCATATTCGGGATGTGGAATAGCCCCTGGGGAGCTGGGGGGTGCAGTTGATGTGCAGCAAGACACAGCAGCAGAAGAGGACTCAGCCGAGGGGGTTAGCGAAGAGGATGGAGTAGGAGGGGTAGAGGAGGTGGCAGCAGGCCTGCCTGCAAGTCGGGGCGGTGTCACTCCGTTGCAGAGCCACGCATTCCATGCTTGGCAGCCGTCAGCAGGTTTATCCAATGCGCAGTGTACGTGATATACCATGCCCTGACCGTGCTTTGAAGACCAGGTATCAGTGGTCAGATGGACCCTTGCCCTAACACTATGTGCCAGACATGCCATGACTTCCTTTTCCACAATAGAGCACAGGTTGGGGATTGCCTTTTGTGAAAAAAAATTTTGGCTGGGTACCTTTCACTGCGGTGTCCCAATAGCTACAAATTTTTTAAGGCCTCAGACTCCACCAGCTTGTATGGTAAAAGCTGGCGGGCTAAGAGTTCCGACAAGCCAGCTGTCAGACGCCGGGCAAGGGGGTGACTGTGACATTGGCTTCTTACTCTCAAACATTTCCTTGACAGACACCTGACTGTGGGCAGATGAGCAGGAACTGCTCAAGGTGAGAGGCGGAGTGGCGGGTGGTTGATAGGAGGCAAGGAGGACAGCAGTGGTTGACGTGGCTGAAGATGCTGGACCAGGAGGAGGATGGTGGCTTTGAGTTTGTGTGCTGCTTGTACTCATCATGTGTTGATCCCATAGGTGTTTGTGATGTGAGATCATGTGCCTTCGCAAAGCAGTTGTACCTAGGTGGGTGTTGGACTTCCCACGACTCAGTTTCTTTTGGCACATGTTGCAAATGACATCGCTGTTGTCAGAGGCAGACACACTAAAAAAATGACACACTGCTGAGCTTTGCAATGACGGCATTCTGGTGGTGGCAACAGCATGCGTTGATTGGCGTGCTGTCTGTCTGACCCCGGGTGCCGATACATGCTGTCTGACAGGGCCGGTGCCAGGATTTTTGCCAACACAAGCGAAGCTACATTTTGGCGCCCCCCCTCCCTCGTAGCTTACCTGGCCCTGGTACTGTCTGCAGCAGCTGGCTTCTCCTCTGTGTGGCCCTGGTATCTTCCCTCTGCTTCAGACAATCGCTGGTTTGAGGGCCGTATTTTTCGCCCTCTAAGACGAACCTAGGTTTTAGAGGAGGATAAAAAGAAAAAAATATTTTCCATTACACTTCAGGTCACACCAGCAATCAGACCCCCAACGTTAATCAGACCTCAGATCAGACCGCCAATGCCTCAGATCAGCCCCCCATGTCAGCCACCATGCCCCTCTGTCAGTCATTAGCACCCCATATTAGCCATTAGCCCCCCATGTCAGCCATTAGCCCCCCATGTCAGCCATTAGCCCCTATCCATCACCCCACATGTAATCCATCGTGCCCCCCATGTCAAATCACCCCCCTATGTTTCTTCAGCCCTCCATGTAACATTTCTCCCCCTCCATGTCACATTTCCCCCCCTCCATGTCACATTTCTCCCCCTCCTTTTTACATAATCCCCTCTGTCACATCACCCCCATGTTAGATTTCTCCCCCTCCATGTCACATTTCTCCCCCTCCATGTCACATTTCTCCCCTTCCAAACCATGTCACATCATGATCACATCATTACCCCCTATTGTGTCAAATTCATCTCCCCATGGCACATCATACCCTCCCGGCTGGCCCTGGCCCCATGTCACAGACTACAGACCTTGTCCCCCTCCCATCATGTCATGGTCACCATCCCCCCCTCTATTGTTGTTTGTGTAATAATTTTTTTTAAAACACATTTATGCCGTGCACTCTGGCACTAGTGTGCTCATCAGTGATCACCTACCCACCTGTCCTGCTGCTACGGCAATCTGGCTGTGTGTGAGTCAGACTCACAAACACAGTCAGCTCCAGTCCCTGCTGCCGTCCGCTGCTGCTGCATCACTCGCTAGTCACACCCCCCTGGCCTGACCCCCTGACCGTGTTGCCAAGCCTATGCCGCTCTGTAAGTGAGGGCCGGGGCCGCATGGCACACGCAGGCTGGGGCGGGTGGCGCAACTCACTAGTAAGTGATTGAAAAAAAAAAAGGGGGGGGGTTAATTTTTCCACCCTTCCCCAGGGTGCGCCCTAAGGCAGCCGCTTGGTCTGCCTTATGGTAGCACCGGCCCTGCTGTCTGACTGTGCCTCAAGCTCCTTGCAACAACCTCACCCTGCTTCCAACTCGTCTCCTCCTCCCCTCTGTCTTACCATCTGAACTTTCCCCCTGTTCTTCTCTTCTAGCGGGCACCCACGTGACATCCACGGACACATCGTCATCATCAACCGCTTCACTTGTATCTGACAACTCAGCAAAGGAAGCAGCAGCGGGTACAACATCATCATCATTACACCGTACGTCCATGTGTGTAATGCTGCCTGACTGAGACATATCCCTGTTATCTACATCCCCTGGCAATAATGGTTGTGCATCACTAATTTCATTCAACTGATGTGTAAATAACTCCTCTGACAGATCAAGTGAAGCGGCTGTGGTGCTAGTGTTGGTGGTGGCGGCAGGCGGGCGAGTGGTAACTTTAGAGGTGCCCAAAGCTGAGCTGGAGGAAGATGGTGCGTCAAGGTTCCGAGCGGAAGCTGTTGAAGACTGGGTGTCCTGTGTTAGCCAGTCAACTATGTCCTCAGAACTTTTCGAGTTCAGGGTACGTGGCCTCTGAACACTGGGCATTATTCCAGGGCCAGTGGAAATCACAGCACCACGACCACGACGGCCCCTGTGGGGTGGCCTGCCTCTGCCTGCCATTTTTTTTAGATTAGTGGTACTATGCGTGCAAGGTACTGTGCCACTCTATATGAGTGGTGGGCAGTGGGCACAGTACAGTCAGTGGGACTGACACACACTGGCAGGCAACTGCAATTATATTACAGAGGAAAAATCAAATGACTTTATGTCAGAGCTGCTGCATAATGTGCGGAAAATAGAACAGAAAAAAGCGGAAGTTAATTCAGACACTTGGGGATCACATCGTATCCCAAAGGAATAAAGGAATGAAAAAATCTGGGCGCCGACAGGGGTGGTTCAAGTCGTGTAAAAGAGAGAGGAAGAGGAAGAAGAGGGGAGGGATGCAGCTCAAACAAGTGTTTGTGACTACAAACACCTCACAAATTTGTGAATACGCATGTAGGGTGATATATCTATAGTGTTGAACAGAGTCAGTCACTTACAATATAGACCCCAGCAATAAAACAAGGGAGAAGGAAAACGAGCGCCAATCCCCGTTAGGACACAAAGTCGTAGAGAAAAGGAATATATAAAATGTAAATAAATATATAAATGAATAGTATAATTAATGATAAAAATTTATAATAAAAAAATTAATGATAGAAATGGTGAAATGCCCCTCAGGGCAACTTCACACAAGTGGCATTAACTCGCACTAATATAAATGGTATAAAATATAATAAATTAATGCCCCTCAGGACAATTTCACACAAGGCGCACTCACTTCACCATTGATATTAGTGCGAGTTAATGCCACTTGTGTGAAGTTGCCCTGAGGGTCATTTCACCATTTCTATCATTAATTTTTTTATTATTAATTGTTATCATTAATTATACTATTCATTTATATATTTATATCCTTCCTTTATAGCTGTGTTAGCTTATAGTACCACGTACTATCCGTAAATCATGTGATAGAGCCATTCAGTCCTACGTCTAATTTCACACCCCTGTCTTTCCTTTTCTCTACGACTTTGTGTCCTAACGGGGATTGGCACTCGTTTTCCTTCTCCCTTGTTTTATTGCTGGGGTCTATATTGTAAGTGACTGACTCTGTTCAACGCTATAGATATATCACCCTACATACGTATTCACGAATAATGTGAGTGCCGTCTGTGAGCGCTTTCGGCGTTCACACCCTTCTACTGCTCGCCTGTCAGCGCTGCAGCGTAACTTCGGCCTTCCCGCTCACCGCCTCATATGCGACGTGCCCACCAGGTGGAACTCCACCTTGCACATGCTGGCCAGACTGTGCGAGCAGCAGCAGGCGATAGTGGAGTTTCAGCTGCAGCACGCACGGGTGAGTCACTAGGCGGAATAGCACCACTTCAACACCAATGACTGGGCCTCGAGACCTGCTGTTTCGAGTACTCCACCAACATGGCCAGTGCCAAAAACGCAGTTCTCAGCGTTACTATCCCACTTCTATGCCTCCTTGAAAAAACGCTCCTGGCGATGATGGAAGAGGATGTGGCACAGGAGGAGGAGGAGGAAGAGGGATCATTTCGTAGGGTTTCCGGCCAGTTATTCCGAAGTGGCTCCGAGGGTGGGTTCCTGCACCCACAAACCCAAGGTGCACAATTGTCCAGCCAGGCCACAGTTCTGGAGGATGAGGAGGTGGAGGATGAGGAAATGGAGGAGGAGGAACCATGTTCACAGCAGGGTGGCACCCAAACCAGCTCATGGCCATCACTGGTGCGTGGATGGGGGGGATACAGAGGACACAAACGATACACCTCCCACAGAGGACAGATTTTCGTTGCCTCTGGGCAGCCTGGCACACATGAGCGATTACATGCTGCAGTGTCTCCGCAACGACCGCCGAGTTGCCCACATTCTAACTTGTGCTGATTACTGGGTGGCCACACTGCTGGATCCCCGTTACAAGGACAACGTACCGTCCTTAATTCCGTCACTGGAGCGTGATCGTAAGATGCGCGAGTACAAGCACATGCTGGTAGACGCGCTGCTGGTGGCATTCCCACCTGACAGCGGGGGCACAGTGGAAGCACAAGGCGAAGGCAGAGGACGAGGAAGAGGTCGCCAACGCAGCTGGGGCACCGCCATCACCTCAGAAGGCAGGGTTAGCATGGCCGAAATGTGAAAAAGCTTTGTCAGCACTAGGGATGAGCGAACCCGAACTGTATAATTCGGGTTCGTACCGAATTTTGTGGTGTCCGTGACACGGACCCGAACATTTCCGTAAAAGTTCAGGTTCGGTGTTCGGTGCATTTTGAAAGGCTGCAAAGCGTCATACTACTTGCCCCAAGAGGCCATCACAGTCATGCCTACTATTGGCATGGCTGTGATTGGCCAGTGCAGCATGTGACCCAGCCTCTATTTAAGCTGGAGTCACGTAGCGCCGCCCGTCACTCTGCTCTAATCAGTGTAGGCAGAGGATGCAGCTGCTGCTGTTAGGGCGAGATTAGGAAGGGATTTACTCAGCAAAAACACTTAATGAAGTGATCGATCTACAGCTGTAAATCATTCAACCTCTGCTATTTATTTGCTCACTGTTTTTAGGCTGCCCAGAGCGTTTTTCTGTCACTTTTTTCTGGGGTGATCGGCGGCCATTTTGTGTCTTGTGGTGCGCCAGCACAAGCTGCCACCAAGTACATTTAACCATCAATAGTGTTTTTTTTTTTTTTTTTGCTATATCCTACATCAGGGTGCTTGCTATTTTATTGAGGGGTGAAATACAATTGCCAAAATAGCAGTACCCTAAATCTGGTGTTTCAGCTGTGGCCAGCCAATTATAATAGTGTCTGCTGTCTGGCAAAGGATATATTTTTGTTCTGGGTTGAAATACAATTCCCAAATTAGCAATTCCCTAAATCAGTGGTTTCTGCTATATCAGGCCAAGTTTAAATCTATCCATAAAAGGGTATATAAGACTGAAGGTGCGGATAGGGTCATCCTCAATAACTTCACACACTACTGTGCATTTCCAAGTCCAATTCTGTCCGTAAACGTATACCTGTCATCCAGGGCCTAAATACTAGGCCTCAAATTTATATTCAGCTAAATCTGTGGTTATTGCTGTAGCTGGTCAAGTTATTTAGTGTCCGCCAAAGCACAGTTTTTGTTCTGGTTTGAAATACAATTCCCAACTTAGCAATTCCCTAAATCAGTGGTTTCTGCTGTAGCAGGCCAAGTTTAAATCTATCCATAAAAGGGTATATTAGATTGAAGGTGCTGATAGGGTCATTCTCAATAACTTCACACACTACCGTGCATTTCCAAGTCTAATTCTGTCCGTAAACGTATACCTGTCACCCAGCACCTAAATACTAGGACTACAATTTATATTCAGCTAAATCTGTGGTTACTGCTGTGCCTGTATTAGTGTAATACGGGACCTAAATAGATAGTCAGATAGTGTTAGGTGTCTGTAAAAAAAGGCCTGAATTTGAATTCAATACATTGGGCCAAATAATTTTTTTCTTATTGTGGTGAACGGTAACAATGAGCAAAACATGTAGTAAGGGACGCAGACATGGTCGTGGTGGTGTTAGTGGACCCTCTGGTGCTGGGAGAGGACGTGGCCTTTCTGCCACAGCCACACGTCCTAGTAAACCAACTACCTCAGTTCCCAGTAGCCGCCAGAATCTACAGCGATATATGGTGGGGCCCAATGCTGTTCTAAGGATGGTAAGTCCTGAGCAGGTACAGGCATTAGTCAATTGGGTGGCCGACAGTGGATCCAGCTCGTTCACATTATCTCCCACCCAGTCTTCTGCAGAAAGCGCACAGATGGCGCCTGAAAACCAAGCCCATCAGTCTGTCAAATCACCCCCATGCATATCAGGAAAACTGTCTGAGCCTCAAGTTATGCAGCAGTCTCTTATGCTGTTTGAAGACTCCGCTGGCAGGGTTTCCCAAGGGCATCCACCTAGCCCTTCCCCAGCGGTGGAAGACATAGAATGCACTGACGCACAACCACTTATGTTTCCTGATGATGAGGACATGGGAATACCACCTCAGCACGTCTCTGATGATGACGAAACACAGGTGCCAACTGCTGCGTCTTTCTGCAGTGTGCAGACTGAACAGGAGGTCACGGAGGAAGACTGGGTGGAAGACGATGCAGGGGACGATGAGGTCCTAGACCCCACATGGAATGAAGGTCGTGCCACTGACTTTCAGAGTTCGGAGGAAGAGGCAGTGGTGAGACCGAGCCAACAGCGTAGCAAAAGAGTGAGCAGTGGGCAAAAGCAGATCACCCCCCGCCAAGAGAGTCCGTCTGCTACTGGCCACCGCCATCTGGGACCGAGCACCCCAAAGGCAGCTTTAAGGAGTTCCCTGGCGTGGCAGTTCTTCAAACAATGTGCTGACGACAAGACCCGAGTGGTTTGCACGCTGTGCCATCAGAGCCTGAAGCGAGGCATTAACGTTCTGAACCTTAGCACAACCTGCATGACAGGCACCTGCATGCAAAGCATGAACTGCAATGGAGTAAACACCTTAAAAACAAGGAACTCACTCAGTCTCCCCCTGCTACCTCTTCTGCTGCTGCCGCCTCGGCCTCTTCCTCCGCCTCTGGAGTAACGTTGGCACCTGCCGCCCAGCAAACAGAGGATGTATCACCACCACCTCCGTCACCAAGCGTCTCAAGCATGTCACACTAAACTACTGGCCTATGAAATGCTGTCATTCAGGCTGGTGGACACAGACAGCTTCAAACAGCTCATGTCGCTTGCTGTCCCACAGTATGTTGTTCCCAGCCGCCACTACTTCTCCAAGAGAGCCGTGCCTTCCCTGCACAACCAAGTATCCGATAAAATCAAGTGTGCACTGCTCAACGCCATCTGTGGCAAGGTCCACCTAACCACAGATACGTGGACCAGTAAGCACGGCCAGGGACGCTATATCTCCCTAACTGCACACTGGGTAAATGTAGTGGCAGCTGGGCCCCAGGCGGAGAGCTGTTTGGCGCACGTCCTTCCGCCGCCAAGGATCGCAGGGCAACATTCTTTGCCTCCTGTTGCCTCATCCTCCTACTCTGCTTCCTCCTCCTCTTCTTCCACCTGCTCATCCAGTCAGCCACACACCTTCACCACCAACTTCAGCACAGCCAGAGGTAAACGTCAGCAGGCCATTCTGAAACTCATATGTTTGGGGGACAGGCCCCACACCACACAGGAGTTGTGGCGGGGTATAGAACAACAGACCGACGAGTGGTTGCTGCCGGTGAGCCTCAAGCCCGGCCTGGTGGTGTGCGATAATGGGCGAAATCTCGTTGCAGCTCTGGTACTAGCCGGTTTGACGCACATCCCTTGCCTGGCGCATGTGCTGAATTTGGTGGTGCAGAAGTTCATTCACAACTACCCCGACATGTCAGAGCTGCTGCATAAAGTGCGGGCCGTCTGTGCGCGCTTCCGGCGTTCACATCCTGCCGCTGCTCGCCTGTCTGCGCTACAGCGTAACTTCGGCCTTCCCGCTCACCGCCTCATATGCGACGTGCCCACCAGGTGGAACTCCACCTTGCACATGCTGGACAGACTGTGCGAGCAGCAGCAGGCCATAGTGGAGTTTCAGCTGCAGCACGCACGGGTCAGTCGCACTGCGGAACAGCACCACTTCACCACCAATGACTGGGCCTCCATGCGAGACCTGTGTGCCCTGTTGCGCTGTTTCGAGTACTCCACCAACATGGCCAGTGGCGTTGACGCCGTTATCAGCGTTACAATACCACTTCTATGTCTCCTTGAGAAAACACTTAGGGCGATGATGGAAGAGGAGGTGGCCCAGGAGGAGGAGGAGGAGGAAGAGGGGTCATTTTTAGCAATTTCAGGCCAGTCTCTTCGAAGTGACTCGAAGAGGGAAGATTTTTGCAATAGCAGAGGCCAGGTACAAATGTGGCCAGCCAGTGTTAGGTGACATGAAGCATGATTCTCTGCTATGACATGAAGCCTGATTCTCTGCTATGGGACCTCTCTCCTCTGTCTGGGTGCCGGGGCCTAAAAATATCTGATAGTGGCCTGTTCCAGTGGTGGGTGACATGAAGCCTGATTCTCTTCTATGACATGAAGCATGATTCTCTGCAATGGGACCTCTCTCCTCTGTCTGGGTGCCGGGGCCTAAATATCTGACAATGGCATGTTTCAATGGTGGGTGACGTGAAGCCTGATTCTCTGCTATGACATAAAGCCTGAATCTCTGCTATGGGACCTCTCTCCTCTGTCTGGGTGCTGGGGCCTAAAAATATCTGACAGTGGCCTGTTCCAGTGGTGGGTGACATGAAGCCTGTTTCTCTGCTATGACATGAAGCCTGATTCTCTGCTATGACATCAAGCCTGATTCTCTACTATGGGACCTTTCTCCTCTGTCTGGGTGCCGGGGCCTACAAAATATCTGAACGAGGAGGACGAGGATGAGGAGGAGGTGGAGGAGGATGAGGATGAAGCATGGTCACAGCGGGATGGCACCCAACGCAGCTCGGCCCAGTGGCCTGTTCCAGTGTTAGGTGACATGAAGCCTGATTCTCTGCTATGGGACCTCTCTCCTCTGTCTGGGTGCCGGGGCCTAAAAATATCTGATAGTGGCCTGTTCCAGTGGTGGGTGACATGAAGCCTGTTTCTCTGCTATGACATGAAGCCTGAATCTCTGCTATGGGATCTTTCTCCTCTGTCTGGGTGCCGGGGCCTAAAAATATCAGACAATGGCCTGTTCCAGTGGTGGGTGACATGATGCCTGATTCTCTGCTTTGACATGAAGCCTGATTCTCTTCTATGACATGAAGCCTGAATCTCTGCTATGGGACCTCTCTCCTCTGTCTGGGTGCCGGGGCCTAAAAATATCTGACAGTGGCCTGTTCCAGTGGTGGGTGACATGAAGCCTGTTTCTCTGCTATGACATGAAGCCTGATTCGCTGCTATGGGACCTCTCTCTTCTGTCAGGGTGCTGGGGCCTAAATATCTGACAATGGCCTGTTCCAATGGTGGGTGACGTGAAGCCTGATTCTCTACTATGACATGAAGCCTGATTCTCTGCAATGGGACCTCTTTCCTCTGTCTGGGTGCCGGGGCCTAAATATCTGACAATGGCCTGTTCCAGTGGTGGGTGATGTGAAGCCTGATTCTCTGCTATGACATGAAGCCTGATTCTCTGCAATGGGACCTCTTTCCTCTGTCTGGGTGCCGGGGCCTAAATATCTGACAATGGCCTGTTCCAGTGGTGGGTGATGTGAAGCCTGATTCTCTGCTATGACATGAAGCCTGATTCTCTGCTATGACATGAAGCCTGATTCTCTGCAATGGGACCTTTCTCCTCTGTCTGGGTGCCGGGGCCTAAATATCTGACAATGGCCTGTTCCAGTGGTGGGTGACGTAAAGCCTGATTCTCTGCTATGACATGAAGCCTGATTCTCTGCAATGGGACCTCTCTCCTCTGTCTGGGTGCCGGGGTCTAAATATCTGACAGTGGCCTGTTCCAGTGGTGGGTGACGTGAAACCTGATTCTCTGCTATGGGACCTCTCTCCAATTGATATTGGTTAATTTTTATTTATTTTATTTTTATTTTGATTCATTTTCATATCCACATTTGTTTGCATGGGATTTGCCTACATTTTGCTGCCTTTTGCAGCCCTCTAGCCCTTTCCTGGGCTGTTTTACAGCCTTTTTAGTGCCGAAAAGTTCAGGTCCACATTGACTTCAATGGGGTTCGGGTTCGGGGCGAAGTTCGGGTCGAGTTCGGATCCCGAACCCGAACCATTTCTCTGCAATGGGACCTCTCTCCTCTGTCTGGGTGCCGGGGCCTAAATATCTGACAATGGCCTGTTCCAGTGGTGGGTGACGTGAAGCCTGATTCTCTGCTATGACATGAAGCCTGATTCTCTGATATGACATGAAGCCTGATTCTCTGCTATGGGACCTCTCTCTTCTGTCTGGGTGCCGGGGCTTAAATATCTGACAATGGCCTGTTCCAGTGGTGGGTGACGTGAAGCCTGATTCTCTGCTATGACATGGAGCCTTATTCTCTGCAATGGGACCTCTCTCCTCTGTCTGGGTGCCGGGGCCTAAATATCTGACAGTGGCCTGTTCCAGTGGTGGGTGACATGATGCCTGATTCTCTGCTATGGGACCTCTCTCCAATTGATATTGGTTAATTTTTATTTATTTTATTTTTATTTCGATTCATTTCCATATCCACATTTGTTTGCAGGGGATTTCCCTACATTTTGCTGCCTTTTGCAGCCCTCTAGCCCTTTCCTGGACTGTTTTACAGCCTTTTTAGTGCCAAAAAGTTTGGGTCCCCATTGACTTCAATGGGGTTCGGGGCGAAGTTCGGGTCGAGTTCGGATCCCGAACCCGAACATTTCCGGGAAGTTCGGCCGAACTTCTCGAACCCGAACATCCAGGTGTTCGCTCAACTCTAGTCAGCACGCCACAACAACCAGCACCACCAGCTGATAGGGAACGTCTTAGCAGGAGGCAGCATTTCACCAACATGGTGGAGCAGTATGTGTGCACACGCCTACACGTACTGAATGACGGGTCTGCCTCTTCAACTTCTGGGTCTCCAAATTGGGCACATGGCATGAGCTTGCCCTTTACGCCTTGGAGGTGCTGGCCTGCCCTGCAGCCAGTGTATTGTCTGATTGTGTGTTTAGCACGGCAGGGGGCGTCATCACAGACAAGCGCAGCCGCCTGTCCACAGCCAATGTGGACAAGCTCACGTTCATTAAAATGAACCAGGCATGGATCCCACAGGACTTTTCCGTACCTTGTGTAGAATAGACATGTAAACCTGTTTTGTCTATCTATTTCTCCTCCACCGCCACTTCCACCTACTCCGCTACGTCCACCGCCTCCTTAAACTACTACTCCATATGGAACTCCACCTCATAAATCCATATTTTTTTTTTTGTACATGTTTTATTTTATATCATTTCACTACTTTGTCATTAATATTTTCTGGTGAAATTCACAAATTTTTGGGTGTATAGTACCACTGCTATACCTAGTAGGCCGGTAAAAAATAAAAATAAAATTGTCATTAACATTTTCTGGTGAAATTCACCAATTTGTGGGTGTATAGTACCACTGCTATAACTAGTAGGCCGGTAAAAAATAAAAATAAAATTGTCATTAACATTTTCTGGTGAAATTCACCAATTTGTGGGTGTATAGTACCACTGCTATACCTAGTAGGCCGGTAAAAAATAAAAATAAAATTGTCATTAACATTTTCTGGTGAAATTCACCAATTTTTGGGTGTATAGTACCACTGCTATACCTAGTAGACAGGTTAAACAAAAACAAAAATTGTCTGTTACATTAAATGGTGAAATTCACAAATTTTTGGGTGTCACGGCTGAGGATGGGGAAAACCCTCAGCCGTGCGTTGCCAAAAGATGGAGTCGCTGCAAGGCCAGGACAGAGATCAGGGAGCAGGTCACCTCCTATCATATCACTAACTCTGACCCTGACTCCTAGCTGTATGAGCCGACCCTGATGGTAGGAGGGCTCATACTCCGGAACCTTGAAATCCCTACTAGCCCTCAGGGTTGCCCTCAACTTAGAGCAGGGTAAGACGATCTGTTCCTCCTTGGCACGGAGGAACAGGAGTCTCACAGGCCAGGCTACAATAAAGGGGAAACATAAACAACTTATGGCAATGGCAGGTAAATGCAACAAGTATAGCACCTACCTGCCACAGACACAAAGCCTGGAACCCATTCAGACGTGCTGCTGTCCAAAGAACACACACGGACAGAGCACACACCACACAACACACAGGAACACAGTACCATAGGCTGCAATAAACAAACATACCAAAAACACACGATAACATCATGTGTGACATAACTTATGACCACAAGGGTGGCCCACACTGGAAGATGCTGAATTACCAGGAGGATGTCTCCAGCAAAGCATGGCTGAAGAACTCCTCAGCTTCATGTCTCCAAAGAGGCTTTATAGCCCAAAGTGGCCACACCCACACAGAAACACACAGGAAAGGAATTAACCCTTCCAACACCAACCAGGGAAGTGAAACCACTTAAAGGGGAATACACACACAAACACACTGGAGCTGTTACCGCCGGCAGCGACATGCGTGGCAACAATGTCCTGGGAGTCAGCCAAAAGGCCGAGACACTGCCACCACATGTACAATATAGAACACGTTGCCACGGGCAGCTACCAGTGAAGGGAAGTGTCACAGTGCACACACCTAAACCTCTTGCACACCAAACACATAAAAGGCACACCTACAAAGACAGGTAGCCAGGTGCAACCGCATACACAAACAGCAAGCTGCCACATAAAAATGTTGCCAGCGGCAACCACAGGTGAGGCAACATACTTCAGCCCTCACCTGTGATTGACAACACAACCAAGACCGCAGGCAACTGCTTGCGGTTACAGGAGTCACAACCATGACCATGGTCGTGACATTGGGTGTGATGTACCACTGCTATAACTAGTAGACCGGTTAACAAAACAAACAAAACAAACAAAAAAAAAATTGTAAGTTACATTTTCTGGTGAAATTCAGCAATTTTTTGGTTTGAATTACCACTGCTATACCTAGTAGACCGGTACAAAAATAAATTAAAAAAATGGCAGTTAAATTTTAGGATCAAATTCACCAGTTTTTGGGTGTAATATACCCCAACTCTACCTAGTTGACAGCTTAATAAATTTCAATAATTTTTATTTTACATTTTCGGGTGACAATAAACAATTGTTTTCTGTCATAGACCCCTGCTCTACCAAGTAGACAGGTTAATTAATTTCTGTAATTTCTAGGTTACATTCTTGGGTTGACATTATACAATATTAGGCGTGAATAAACCCCTGCTCTGCATAGGTGACAGGGAATAAAATTTCTGAAATGCTTCTTTAATTGATGTGCGCCACCTCCTTTGATTTAATTGTACCAAGTTGTACCACATTTGCACTTCAATACTTTGTCCCACATTTCCGCTATACTCTTTTGGCCAACATTTGTGCCTCAGTAGCTTTTCCCACATTTCTGCTTGACTCTTTTGTCCCACATTTGGGCTTCTGTAATTTGTCCCACATTTGCGCCTCAATAACTGTTTGTCACGGCCATGGCCATGGTCGCGACTCCTGAACGAGTTGGTTGCTTGTTCAATCACAGGTGAGGGTCGCTAGTTTGTTGCCTCACTTGTGGTTGCCGCTGGCAACATTAGGTATGTGGCAGTAGAGCAGCTGGAGCTGCTTGCTAGGCTGCTCGCTGTCATAGCAGGCGGTTGTCTCTGGCAACTTGTTTGTTAGTTGTGTCTTTGTATGTCTGGTGTGCAAAGGCTTTTAGTTATGTGTGCACTTTCCCCTTTAAGTGGCTGTCTTCCCTTCCCTGGGGTGAGAAGGGTTAATTCCCTTCCTAGTCTGTGAGCTCTGGGTGTGTCTGCGTGGGTGTGGCTACATGGGCTATTTAACCTCAGTTGAGACCTGATGTCTGAGGGGTACTCCAGGCATGTAGCTGGAGGTGTCCTCCTGGTCTCTAATACCATCTGCCAGTGAGGGCCACCCTTGTGGTCAAAAATGTTGTATGTGATGTTCAGTTGATGTTCTTTTCTCTTTCATATTTTATGCACCTATAGATCTGGGTTCCTGTGTGTTTGTGTGTGTGCTGTGTCCATTTATGTTTGGGTGTGGACACTAGCTTGTATTGCACGGGATCCAGTCTGTGTGTCTGTGGCAGGTAGGTGTGGAAGTACTTTTCATCCTCCTGCCATATCCATTGGCTGTTCATGTTCCTATCCCCTTGCAGCTTGGCCACTTTAGACTCCAGTTTCTCCGCGTTCAGGAGGAACGGGCTGTCTACCCAGCTCCTAGCTCAGGGATCTGCGGAGGGTGAGTAGGGATCCGAGGTTCCTGAGCATGAGCCCTCCTACCTTCAAGGTCGGCTCATGTAGCTAGGAGTCAGGGTCAGATTAGGGATGCGTTAGGAGGTGACCTGCTCCCTAATGCTGTGGTCCTGGCCAAGTAGCGACCTACCATCTTCTGGCATCGCACGGCTGAGGGTTTTCCCCGTCCTCGGCCATGACACTTTTCCCACATTTCTGCTCGATCCCAATTTTTTAAAATAAATTTATCTCCCTTACATTTGGTCTTTTTTTCTCATGCTCCCTCTCTGGCCTGGAACCCTGATCCCCGCCACCTGTAATCACCATGGTAGGCGCCTAAAAGAACATCGAAAGTTGATAGAGCAGATATCAAATTGGATCGTGAACATCACGGGGACGTGCGACATGGTGGGGCAGTAAGTGTGCACACGCCTACACGAACTGACTGACAGGGGTCAGCCCCCTGCAACTTCTGGGTCTCCAAATTGGGCACATGGCCTGAGCTTGCCCTTTACCCCTTGGAGGTGCTGGCCTGCCCTGCAGCCAGTGTATTGTCTGAACGTGTGTTTAGCACGACTGGAGGGTTATATTTCCCAATGTTTAGGGGTGTACCCTAATTTAAAAAATAAAAATAAATTTTAAACCAAAAACCAGTGTAGGCTACCTCCTCCTCCTCCACCGCCACTTCCCCATACACCGCCACATCCACCGCCTCTTCAACCTCCTACTCCATATGGACCTCGTCCTCCTCGTCCTTTTATTTTTTTACATATTTTATGTCATCTAAAGTCATTTCCCTATCCACATTTGTTTGCAGATGCCCTTAACCACATTTTGATGCCATTTGCGGCCCTCTAGCCCTTTCCATGACATTTTTACAGCCATTTTAGTGCTCAAAAGTTTGGGTCCCCATTGACTTCAATAGGGTTCGGGGTCAAGTTCGGGTCCCGAACTCGAACTTTTTTCCGAAGTTCGGCTGAACCCATCGAACCCGAACATCCAGGTGTCCGCTCAACTCTAATCCTGACGTGTTCGGCCAGAGCACCCGAGCACTTTGGTGCTCGATCAACACTAGTCAACAGGATTGTGAATTGGTAAAACTACAAGAATACAAATGGCTTGTATAAGTATAAGGCATAGCATGTATCAGCAGAAAGCATAGAACAGCATGTATTATAACATTTGCATAACATTGAGCATATGTCCAAAATGGCTGCCTATACATAGATTGCATGGCTAGCTAGCAAAAATAGCTCCCTGAGTAACACTACAACTACTTGTACAGCTCCGCATAACATACTGTCCCTGAAACAAAGGTAGATGTCACTCATCAGATATACGTGGACAAAGATGGTGGAGTTTAAGAAGGAGAACTTCATGGAACAGCTCTGCTGATGTCCTGTAGTCTGTACGTAGACTGGAGACTGTCTTCTCCTTCCCAGAATGCCTTGCACTACCCACAATGCCTAGCACCTCCCACAAGCAGTAATCTTTATTAACAAGAAAACAAGGTGCAATACATTTTTACCACCACTAGAAGGTGCTGTTACCAAATAATAACTACAGGAATACAGAAATTACAGCAGAATGAATTAGAAATGAAATAGACGTGAACTGAAATGAATCTCCCTCTGCTGGAGGCAGAACAAGCCAGTGTTAATAAGCCCTATATCTGGTGGTGGATCACGCAGTGTGATGAAGAGGCGCCGACCTCTTCATAACTTCGGAGGATCCACCGCCACAGCTTTCTTGCTGTCTTACATTTAGACCATTTCCTATGCCTGAAACAGTCATAGAAAATGGCCCCTTTTTTAGACCTGACGTGAGTGGGGAGAAGTGGCAGATTGTGATGTAAAGGACCTTTGTGCCCCAATCTGTGCCAGAAATACAAATAATTTAGGAGTATTTCTGTTTAACCGCCTCCGGACCGCCTAACGCAGATCCGCGGTCCGGAGGCGGCAGCTCTGCGCAGAGTGACGCGTATACGCGTCATCTTGCGAGAGCCGTGATTTCCTGTGAACGGAAGGTAAGAGACAGGATCTCCAGCCTGCCAGCGGCGATCGTTCGCTGGCAGGCTGGAGATGCGATTTTTTTTAACCCCTAACAGGTATATTAGATGCTGTTTTGATAACAGCGTCTAATATACCTGCTACCTGGTCCTCTGGTGGTCCCTTTTGCTTGGATCGACCACCAGAGGACACACCACTACACTACACTACACCCCCCCTGTTACTTATTAACCCCTTATGAACCCCTGATCACCCCTGATCACCCCATATAGACTCCCTGATCACCCCCCTGTAAGGCTCCATTCAGACGTCCGTATGATTTTTACGGATCCACGGATACATGGATCGGATCCGAAAAACACAAAAGGACCTCTGAATGGAGCCTTACAGGGGGGTGATCAATGACAGGGGGGTGAGCACCCATATAGACTCCCTGATCACCCCCCTGTCATTGATTCACCCCCCTGTAAGGCTCCATTCAGACGTCTGTATGTTTTTTACGGATCCACGGATACATGAATCGGATCCGCAAAACACATACGGACGTCTGAATGGAGCCTTACAGGGGGGTGATCAATGACAGGGGGATGATCACCCATATAGACTCCCTGATCACCCCCCTGTCATTGATCACCCCCCTGTCATTGATCACCCCCCTGTAAGGCTCCATTTAGACATTTCTTTGGGGCACAAGTTAGCGGAAATAGATATTTTATTTTTATTTTATTTTTCTTACTAAGTCTCATATTCTACTAACTTGTGTCAAAAAATAAAATCTCACATGAACTCACCATACCCCTCACGGAATCCAAATGCGTAAAAATTTTTAGACATTTATATTCCAGACTTCTTCTCACGCTTTAGGGCCCCTAAAATGCCAGGGCAGTATAAATACCCCACATGTGACCCCATTTCGGAAAGAAGACACCCCAAGGTATTCCGTGAGGGGCATATTGAGTCCATGAAAGATTGAATTTTTTGTCCCAAGTTTGCGGAAAGGGAGACTTTGTGAGAAAATACAAAAAAAAAATCAATTTCCGCTAACTTGTGCCAAAAAAAAAAAAATCTATGAACTCGCCATCTCCCTCATTGAATACCTTGGGGTGTCTTCTTTCCAAAATGGGGTCACATGTGGGGTATTTATACTGCCCTGGCATTTTAGGGGCCCGAAAGCGTGAGAAGAAGTCTGAGATCCAAATGTCTAAAAATGCCCTCTTAAAAGGAATTTGGGCCGCTTTGCGCATCTAGGCTGCAAAAAAGTGTCACACATGTGGTATCGCCGTACTCAGGAGAAGTTGGGGAATGTGTTTTGGGGTGTCATCTTACATATACCCATGCTGGGTGAGATAAATATCTTGGTCAAATGCCAACCTTTCGCCTAGGTGGGCAAAGGGCCCCACATTCCAAAGAGTACCTTTCTGATTTCACAGGTCATTTTTTACAGATTTTGATTTCAAACTACTTACCACACATTAGGGCCCCCAGAATGCCAGGGCAGCATAACTACCCCACAAGTGACCCCATTTTGGAAAGAAGACACCCCAAGGTATTCCGTGAGGGGCATGGCGAGTTCCTAGAATTTTTTATTTTTTGTCACAAGTTAGCTGAAAATGATGAATTTTTTTTTTCTTACAAAATCTCATATTCCACTAACTTGTGACAAAAAATAAAAAATTCTAGGAACTCACCATGCCCCTCACGGAATACCTTGGGGTGTCTTCTTTCCAAAATGGGGTCACTTGTGGGGTAGTTATACTGCCCTGGCATTTTAGGGGCCCATATGTATGAGAAGTAGTTTGCAATCAAAATGTGTAAAAAATGGCCTGTGAAATCCGAAAGGTGCTCTTTGGAATGTGTGCCCCTTTGCCCACCTTGGCTGCAAAAAAGTGTCACACCTGTGGTATCGCCGTGACAAAATGGGAAAAGTTGTCTTTTGCCAAGATATTTCTCTTACCCAGCATGGGTATATGTAAAATGACACCCCAAAACACATTCCCCAACTTCTCCTGAGTACGGCGATACCAGATGTGTGACACTTTTTTGCAGCCTAGGTGGGCAAAGGGGCACACATTCCAAAGAGCACCTTTCGGATTTCACCGGTCATTTTTTACAGATTTTGATTTCAAACTACTTCTCACGCATCAGGGCCTCTAAAATGCCAGGGCAGTATAACTACCCCACAAGTGACCCCATTTTGGAAAGAAGGCACCCCAAGGTATTTCATGATGGGCATAGTGAGTTCATGGAAGTTTTTATTTTTTGTCGCAAGTTAATGGAATATAAGACTTTGTAAGAAAAAAAAAAAATCATCATTTTCCACTAACTTGTGACAAAAAATAAAAAGTTCTATGAACTCACTATGCCCATCAGCGAATACCTTAGGGTGTCTACTTTCCGAAATGGGGTTATTTGTGGGGTTTTTCTACTGTCTGGGCATTGTAGAACCTCAGGAAACATGACAGGTGCTCAGAAAGTCAGGGCTGCTTCAAAAAGCATAAATTCACATTTTTGTACCATAGTTTGTAAACGCTATAACTTTTACCCAAACCATTTTTTTTTTTTACCCAAACATTTTTTTTTATCAAAGACATGTATAACAATATATTTAGCGAAAAATTTATATATGGATGTCGTTTTTTTTGCAAAATTTTACAACTGAAAGTGAAAAATGTCATTTTTTTGCAAAAAAATCTCTAAATTTCGATTAATAACAAAAAAAGTAAAAATGGCAGCAGAATGAAATACCACCAAATGAAAGCTCTATTAGTGAGAAGAAAAGGAGGTAAAATTCATTTGGGTGGTAAGTTGCATGACCGAGCGATAAACGGTGAAAGTAGTGTAGTGCAGAAGTGTAAAAAGTGGCCTGGTCATTAAGGGTGTTTCAACTAGGGGGGCTGAAGTGTTTAATAAATGACCCCCTAAGTTCTTTGGTGCAGTTTTGTCTTTTCTTTTTCTGCAATTCTCTGCTGTAAAGACGGCTGAGCCCACAATCCTCTGGGAGTAGACGGGAATAATATGTGAGGAGAGCAGACAATGTAAAACATATCCCATCATACTGTATAAAAAGAGGAGAGATGACAGCAGTCACCACAATGCCCCTGATCCTGGGGGCCGTGTTCTCTGTGTCACTGCTGTGACTTCTGCTTCCATTCATCATATCACCTGGAGGACTTCTTCTTCATCCCAGTCCTACAAGGAGATGCTGATTTTCCTTATTACGCTGCTTCTTCCATGGTTTCCTTTAACACAATTATTCTGTGATCTGAAGATAAGACAGGCTGATGATTCTATAGAGAAACGTTACCGGGATGGAGATCTCATCATTGGAGTGCTGTTGACGATGCATCAACGCACAGTAGATGTAGAAAACGAGGACAATTCCACAGCTGTATATTGTGCAGAGTAAGTGATAATCTCATGTCTGTATTGTCCATAAGAAGAGGGGTGAGAATAGTGTGATGTCTTCAGACATAGCTTCACCATCTCCTGACACAGCACAAGCTTCTATGTGTGATATGTTCAGTTATAAAAGATGAGGTTCATGGAGTCCGATCTCAGAGAAGGTTTCCTGTAGACAGTAATGTGTATTACTCTGGTACTGATGAGGTGATGGACTTGTGGATGAACCCATCAGATAATCCTGGATCTATTACCACACAGTGAAGGAACCTTCCTGGGATTTACTTCTCTTTTGTCTTCTGGTTTGGTTTTATTCACATAAAAAAATTGGAATATAAAATGTTATTTCTTCTTTCTGATGTAAATACATCCAGGATTGTCTGATCAATGTGTAGTTATGAAGTTGCAGACAGTATTCGGCTAAACTCAGTATCTCTAATGACCAGAGACAATGGAGCAAATTCACCAAGCTTCTCTGTTGTGTCCATAAAATTGGTGTATTTCATTTGAGTATTGATTAAAAGTTGCTTAGTAGTTGATGAGTTAGACTTGGCGTATTGTCGTCAGTCTGACCTCCGGCGGTTGTTTTTCAGTACAACAGTTTCATATTTACTTCCATTACATATCTACTGTAGTTTTGGCTACTAATGGAAATCGCTGACCAAACACGGACATGTGAATAAGGCAAACCCATGCTTTTAGACCCTCACTATCAAAGCAAAATGAAGGAATGTCTTCTTGATGCTGAAGGCAAAATTGTTTGATCAGGATATTCTCTATATACAGCTTGCCACAGCTTTCAGTGGGCAGATGCCTGCATATTTGACCAGTACCCCTCTCCCCTCCCCACTAAGTCTCCAATAGGGATGAGCGAACTCGAACTGTATAGTTCGGGTTCGTACCGAATTTTGGGGTGTCCGTGACACAGACCCGAACCCGGACATTTTCGTAAAAGTCCGGGTTCGGGTTCGGTGTTCGTCGCTTTCTTGGCGCTTTTGTGACGCTTTCTTGGCGCTTTTTGATAGGCTGCAAAGCAGCCAATCAACAAGCGTCATACTACTTGCCCCAAGAGGCCGTCACAGCCATGCCTACTATTGGCATGGCTGTGATTGGCCAGAGCACCATGTGACCCAGCCTCTATTTAAGCTGGAGTCACATAGCGCCGCCCGTCACTCTGCTCTGATTAGCGTAGGGAGAGGTTGCGGCTGCGACGTTAGGGCGAGATTAGGCAGATTAACTCCTCCAAAGGACTTGATTAATCGATCGATCTGCAGCTGTGGATCATTGAGCTGCTGATACACAATTGCTCACTGTTTTTAGGCTGCCCAGACCGTTTGTCAGTCACTTTTTTCTGGGGTGATCGGCGGCCATTTTGTGTCTTGTGCGGTGCTGCGACCAAGTGCATCCAAGCTGCGACCAAGTGCATTTAACCCTCAATGGTGTGGTTGTTTTTTGGCTAAAGCCTACATCAGGGTGAAGCTGTCACACCTAGTGCATTTAACCAGCAATTGTCTGTTTATTTTTTGGCCATATACTACATCAGGGGCAAAATGCGCCCGTCACCAAGTGCATTTAACCCTCAGTAGTGTGGTTGGTCAAGCTATCACACCAAGTGCATTTAACCAGCAATAGTGTGGTTATTTTTTGGCCATATCCCAGTCTAATTCTGTCACTAAATCCATACCGGTCACCCAGCGCCTAAATACTAGGCCTCAAATTTATATCCCGCTAAATCTGTCGTTACCGCTGTACTGTTGTGGCTGGGCAAGTTATTTAGTGTCCGTCAAAGCACATTTTTTGTTCAGGGTTGAAATACAATTCCTAATTTAGCAATTTCATAATTTAGTGGTTTCTGCTATATCAGAGCTATTTGAAATCTCTCCCTAAAAGGGTATATAATATTCAAGGTGCACATAGGGTCATTCAGAATAACTTCACACACACGCTACTGTGCATTTCCAAGTCTAATTCTGTCACTAAATCCATACCGGTCACCCAGCGCCTAAATACTAGGCCTCAAATTTATATCCCGCTGAATTTGAATACAATACATTGGGCCAAATAATATTTTTGTTGTTGTGGTGAACCATAACAATGAGGAAAACATCTAGTAAGGGACGCGGACGTGGACATGGTCGTGGTGGTGTTAGTGGACCCTCTGGTGCTGGGAGAGGACGTGGCCGTTCTGCCACATCCACACGTCCTAGTGTACCAACTACCTCAGGTCCCAGTAGCCGCCAGAATTTACAGCGATATATGGTGGGGCCCAATGCCGTTCTAAGGATGGTAAGGCCTGAGCAGGTACAGGCATTAGTCAATTGGGTGGCCGACAGTGGATCCAGCACGTTCACATTATCTCCCACCCAGTCTTCTGCAGAAAGCGCACAGATGGCGCCTGAAAACCAACCCCATCAGTCTGTCACATCACCCCCATGCATATCAGGGAAACTGTCTGAGCCTCAAGTTATGCAGCAGTCTCTTATGCTGTTTGAAGACTCTGCTGGCAGGGTTTCCCAAGGGCACTCACCTAGCCCTTCCCCAGCGGTGGAAGACATAGAATGCACTGACGCACAACCACTTATGTTTCCTGATGATGAGGACATGGGAATACCACCTCAGCATGTCTCTGATGATGACGAAACACAGGTGCCAACTGCTGCGTCTTTCTGTAGTGTGCAGACTGAACAGGAGGTCAGGGATCAAGACTGGGTGGAAGACGATGCAGGGGACGATGAGGTCCTAGACCCCACATGGAATGAAGGTCGTGCCACTGACTTTCACAGTTCGGAGGAAGAGGCAGTGGTGAGACCGAGCCAACAGCGTAGCAAAAGAGGGAGCAGTGGGCAAAAGCAGAACACCCGCCGCCAAGAGACTCCGCCTGCTACTGACCGCCGCCATCTGGGACCGAGCACCCCAAAGGCAGCTTCAAGGAGTTCCCTGGCATGGCACTTCTTCAAACAATGTGCTGACGACAAGACCCGAGTGGTTTGCACGCTGTGCCATCAGAGCCTGAACTACTGGCCTATGAAATGCTGTCATTTAGGCTGGTGGACACAGACAGCTTCAAACAGCTCATGTCGCTTGCTGTCCCACAGTATGTTGTTCCCAGCCGCCACTACTTCTCCAAGAGAGCCGTGCCTTCCCTGCACAACCAAGTATCCGATAAAATCAAGTGTGCACTGCGCAACGCCATCTGTAGCAAGGTCCACCTAACCACAGATACGTGGACCAGTAAGCACGGCCAGGGACGCTATATCTCCCTAACTGCACACTGGGTAAATGTAGTGACGGCTGGGCCCCAGGTGGAGAGCTGTTTGGCGCACGTCCATCCGCCGCCAAGGATCGCAGGGCAACATTCTTTGCCTCCTGTTGCCACCTCCTCCTTCTCGGCTTCCTCCTCCTCTTCTTCCACCTGCTCATCCAGTCAGCCACACACCTTCACCACCAACTTCAGCACAGCCCGGGGTAAACGTCAGCAGGCCATTCTGAAACTCATATGTTTGGGGGACAGGCCCCACACCGCACAGGAGTTGTGGCGGGGTATATAACAACAGACCGACGAGTGGTTGCTGCCGGTGAGCCTCAAGCCCGGCCTGGTGGTGTGTGATAATGGGCGAAATCTCGTTGCAGCTCTGGGACTAGCCAATTTGATGCACATCCCTTGCTTGGCGCATGTGCTGAATTTGGTGGTGCAGAAGTTCATTCACAACTACCCCGACATGTCAGAGCTGCTGCATAAAGTGCGGGCCGTCTGTTCGCGCTTCCGGCGTTCACATCCTGCTGCTGCTCGCCTGTCTGCGCTACAGCGTAACTTCGGCCTTCCCGCTCACCGCCTCATATGCGACGTGCCCACCAGGTGGAACTCCACCTTGCACATGCTGGACAGACTGTGCGAGCAGCAGCAGGCCATAGTGGAGTTTCAGCTGCAGCACGCACGGGTCAGTCGCACTACAGAACAGCACCACTTCACCACCAATGACTGGGCCTCCATGCGAGACCTGTGTGCCCTGTTGCGTTGTTTCGAGTACTCCACCAACATGGCCAGTGGCGATGACGCCGTTATCAGCGTTACAATACCACTTCTATGTCTCCTTGAGAAAACACTTAGGGCGATGATGGAAGAGGAGGTGGCCCAGGAGGAGGAGGAGGAGGAGGAGGAAGAGGGGTCATTTTTAGCACTTTCAGGCCAGTCTCTTCGAAGTGACTCAGAGGGAGGTTTTTGGCAACAGCAGAGGCCAGGTACAAATGTGGCCAGCCAGGGCCCACTACTGGAGGACGAGGAGGACGAGGATGAGGAGGAGGTGGAGGAGGATGAGGATGAAGCATGGTCACAGCGGGGTGGCACCCAACGCAGCTCGGGTCCATCACTGGTGCGTGGCTGGGGGGAAAGGCAGGACGATGACGATACGCCTCCCACAGAGGACAGCTTGTCCTTACCCCTGGGCAGCCTGGCACACATGAGCGACTACATGCTGCAGTGCCTGCGCAACGACAGCAGAGTTGCCCACATTTTAACCTGTGCGGACTACTGGGTTGCCACCCTGCTGGATCCACGCTACAAGGACAATGTGCCCACCTTACTTCCTGCACTGGAGCGTGATAGGAAGATGCGCGAGTACAAGCGCACGTTGGTAGACGCGCTACTGAGAGCATTCCCAAATGTCACAGGGAAACAAGTGGTAGCCCAAGACGAAGGCAGAGGAGGAGCAAGAGGTCGCCAAGGCAGTTGTGTCACGGCCAGCTCCTCTGAGGGCAGGGTTAGCATGGCAGAGATGTGGAAAAGTTTTGTCAACACGCCACAGCTAACTGCACCACCACCTGATACGCAACGTGTTAGCAGGAGGCAACATTTCACTAACATGGTGAAACAGTACGTGTGCACACCCCTCCACGTACTGACTGATGGTTCGGCCCCATTCAACTTCTGGGTCTCTAAATTGTCCACGTGGCCAGAGCTAGCCTTTTATGCCTTGGAGGTGCTGGCCTGCCCGGCAGCCAGCGTTTTGTCTGAACGTGTATTCAGCACGGCAGGGGGCGTCATTACAGACAAACGCAGCCGCCTGTCTACAGCCAATGTGGACAAGCTGACGTTCATAAAAATGAACCAGGCATGGATCCCACAGGACCTGTCCGTCCCTTGTCCAGATTAGACATTAACTACCTCCCCTTAACCATATATTATTGGACTCCAGGGCACTTCCTCATTCAATCCTATTTTTATTTTCATTTTACCATTATATTGCGAGGCTACCCAAAGTTGAATGAACCTCTCCTCTGTCTGGGTGCCAGGGCCTAAATATATGCCAATGGACTGTTCCAATGTTGGGTGACGTGAAGCCTGATTTTCTGCTATGACATGCAGACTGATTCTCTGCTGACATGAAGCCAGATCCTCTGTTACGGGACCTCTCTCCTCTGCCTGGGTGCTGGGCCTAAATTTATGAAAATGGACTCTTACAGTGGTGGGTGACGTGAAGCCTGATTCTCTGCTATGACATGAAGACTGATTCTCTGCTGACATGAAGCCAGATCCTCTGTTACGGGACCTCTCTCCTCTGCCTGTGTGCTGGGCCTAAATATATGCCAATGGACTGTTGCACTGGTGGCTGACGTGAAGCCTGATTCTCTGCTATGATATGAAGACTGATTCTCTGCTGACATGAAGCCAGATTCTCTGTTACGGGACCTCTCTCCTCTGCCTGGGTGCTGGGCCTAAATATATGCCAATGGACTGTTGCAGTGGTGGCTGACGTGAAGCCTCATTCTCTGCTATGACATGCAGACTAATTCTCTGCTGACATGAAGCCAGATTGTCTGTTACGGGACCTCTCTCCTCTGCCTGGGTGCCTGGGCCTAAATATATGACAATGGACTGTTGCAGTGGTGGGTGACGTGAAGCCTGATTCTCTGCTATGACATGCAGACTGATTCTCTGCTGACATGAAGCCAGATTGTCTGTTACGGGACCTCTCTCCTCTGCCTGGGTGCTGGGCCTAAATATCTGACAATGGACTGTTGCAGTGGTGGCTGACGTGAAGCCTCATTCTCTGCTATGACATGCAGACTAATTCTCTGCTGACATGAAGCCAGATCCTCTGTTACGGGACCTCTCTCCTCTGCCTGTGTGCTGGGCCTAAATATATGCCAATGGACTGTTGCACTGGTGGGTGACGTGAAGCCTGATTCTCTGCTATGATATGAAGGCTGATTCTCTGCTGACATGAAGCCAGATTGTCTGTTACGGGACCTCTCTCCTCTGCCAGGGTGCTGGGCCTAAATTTATGACAATGGACTGTTGCAGTGGTGGCTGACATGAAGCCTGATTCTCTGCTATGACATGCAGACTGATTCTCTGCTGACATGAAGCCAGATCCTCTGTTACGGGACCTCTCTCCTCTGCCTGGGTGCTGGGCCTAAATTTATGAAAATGGACTGTTGCAGTGGTGGGTGACGTGAAGCCTGATTCTCTGCTATGATATGAAGACTGATTCTCTGCTGACTTGAAGCCAGATTCTCTGTTACGTGACCTCTCTCCTCTGCCTGGGTGCCGGGGCCTAAATATCTGAGAATGGACTGTTCCAGTGGTGGGTGACGGGAAGCCAGATTCTCTGCTATGGGACCTCTCTCCAATTGATTTTGGTTAATTTTTATTTATTTAATTTTTATTTTAATTCATTTCCCTATCCACATTTGTTTGCAGGGGATTTACCTACATGTTGCTGCCTTTTGCAGCCCTCTAGCCCTTTCCTGGGCTGTTTTACAGCCGTTTTAGTGACGAAAAGTTCGGGTCCCCATTGACTTCAATGGGGTTCGGGTTCGGGACGAAGTTCGGATCGGGTTCGGATCCCGAACCCGAACATTTCCGGGAAGTTCGGCCGAACTTCTCGAACCCGAACATCCAGGTGTTCGCTCAACTCTAGTCTCCAACCTACCACTGTCCCAGTTATGACAAGTAGCAGAAGCCTCAGCAGCCAATGCATATGCAGTTGCTAAACAACCAGGTTCAGCCCTACCTGGACCGGGTCCTTTCTCCGGCACATACCTTGTTCCCTGATTCGTTGGTCTTCTGGGTAGGCAGACTGGAACAGTGGCTGGGACTGGCCCAGTTTTCTATCAGTGCACTCTCTCCAGGGAGTGTATTCAGAGAGGCAAGTGTAGAAAACATCACATTTGCTAAATAAATCAGGCATGGATACGTGAGGATCCAGTGGAGGCCATTGGATAGACCTATTGTTGCTGACAGGGACTGTTTGTCATCAGCTGTAGGGATGAGGGAACTCGAACTGTATAGTTCATTTTCGTAAAAGTCCGGGTTCGGGTTCGGTGTTCGTCGCTTTCTTGGCGCTTTTTGAAAGGCTGCAAAGCAGCCAATCAACAAGCGTCATACTACTTGCCCCAAGAGGCCGGCACAGCCATGCCTACTATTGGCATGGCTGTGATTGGCCAGTGCAGCATGTGACCCAGCCTCTATTTAAGCTGGAGTCACGTAGCGCCGCACGTCACTCTGCTCTGATCAGTGTAGGGAGAGGATGCAGCTGCTGCTGTTAGGGCGAGATTAGGCAGGGATTTACTCAGCAAAAACACTTAATTCAGTGATCGATCTACAGCTGTGGATCATTGAACTGCTGCTATTCAATTGCTCACTGTTTTTAGGCTGCCCAGAGCGTTTTTCAGTCACTTTTTTCTGGGTGATCGGCGGCCATTTTGTATCTTGTGGTGCGCCAGCACAAGCTGTCACCAAGTCCATTTAACCATCAATAGTGTGGTGATTTTTTGGCTATATCCTACATCGGGGGCTTGGCTGTGCTTGCTATTTTATTGAGGGGTGAAATACAATTGCCAAAATAGCAGGACCCTAAATCTGGTGTTTCAGCTGTGGCCAGCCAATTGTAATACTGTCTGCTGTCTGGCAAAGGATATATTTTTGTTCTGGGTTGAAATACAATTCCCAACTTAGCAATTCCCTAAATTAATGGTTTCAGCTGTATCAGGCCTACTTTAAATCTATCCATAAAAGGGTATATTAGATTGAAGGTGCGGATAGTGTCATCCTCAATAACTTCACACGCTACCGTGCATTTCCAAGTCTAATTCTGTCCGTAAACGTATACCTGTCATCCAGGGCCTAAATACTAGGCCTCAAATTTATATTCAGCTAAATCTGTCGTTATTGCTGTGGCAGGTCAAGAAATTTGGTGTCCGTCAAAGCACAGTTTTTGTTCTGGGTTGAAATACAATTCCCAACTTAGCAATTCCCTAAATTAGTGGTTTCTGCTGTATCAGGCCTACTTTAAATCTATCCATAAAAGGGTATATTACATTGAAGATGCGGATAGGGTCATCCTCAATAACTTCACACGCTACCGTGCATTTCCAATTCTCATTCTGTCCGTAAACGTATACCTGTCACCCAGCGCCTAAATACTAGGCCTCAAATTTATATTCAGCTAAATATGTGGTTACTGCTGTGCCCATATTAGTGTAATACGGTACCTAAATAGATAGCCAGATAGTGTTAGGTGTCTGTAAAAAAAGGCCTGAATTTGAATTCAATACATTGGGCCAAATATTTTTTTTCTTATTGTGGTGCACAGTAACAATGAGGAAAACATCTAGTAAGGGACGCGGACGTGGACATGGTCGTGGTGGTGTTAGTGGACCCTCTGGTGCTGGGAGAGGACGTGGCCGTTCTGCCACAGCCACACGTCCTAGTGAACCAACTACCTCAGGTCCCAGTAGCCGCCAGAATTTACAGCGATATTTGGTGAGGCCCAATGCTGTTCTAAGGATGGTAAGGCCTGAGCAGGTACAGGCATTAGTCAATTGGGTGGCCGACAGTGGATCCAGCACGTTCACATTATCTCCCACTCAGTCTTCTGCAGAAAGCGCACAGATGGCGCCTGAAAACCAAGCCCATCATTCTGTCACATCACCCCCGTGCATATCAGGGAAACTGTCTGAGCCTCAAGTTATGCAGCAGTCTCTTATGCTGTTTGAAGACTCCGCTGGCAGGGTTTCTCAAGGGTATCCACCTAGCCCTTCCCCAGCGGTGGTAAACATAGAATGCACTGACGCACAACCACTTATGTTTCCTGATAATGAGGACATGGGAATACCACCTCAGCACGTCTCTGATGATGACGAAACACAGGTGGCAACTGCTGCGTCTTTCTGCAGTGTGCAGACTGAACAGGAGGTCAGGGAGGAGGACTGGGTGGAAGACGATGCAGGGGACGATGAGGTCCTAGACCCCACATGGAATGTGGAAGAGGCAGTGGTGAGACCGAGCCAACAGAGAAGCAAAAGAGGGAGCAGTGGGCAAAAGCAGAACACCCACCGCCAAGAGACTCCGCCTGCTACTGACCGCTGCCATCTGGGACCGAGCACCCCAAAGGCAGCTTCAAGGAGTTCCCTGGCATGGAACGTCTTCAAACAATGTGCTGACGACAAGACCCGAGTGGTTTGCACGCTGTGCCATCAGAGCCTGAAGCGAGGCATTAACGTTCTGAACCTTAGCACATCCTGCATGACCAGGCACCTGCATGCAAAGCATGAACTGCAGTGGAGTAAACACCTTAAAAACAAGGAAATCACTCAGGCTACCCCTGCTACCTCTTCTGCTGCTGCCGCCTCGGCCTCTTCTGCTGCTGCCGCCTCGGCCTCCTCTGCTGCTGCCGCCTCGGCCTCTTCCTCCGCCTCTGGAGGAACGTTGGCACCTGCCGCCCAGCAAACAGGGGATGTACCACCAACACCTCCGTCACCAAGCATCTCAACCATGTCACACGGCAGCGTTCAGCTCTCCATCTCACAAACATTTGAGAGAAAGCGTAAATTCCCACCTAGCCACCCTCGATCCCTGGCCCTGAAGGCCAGCATTTCTAAACTACTGGCCTATGAAATGTTGTCATTTAGGCTGGTGGACACAGACAGCTTCAAACAGCTTATGTCGCTTGCTGTCCCACAGCATGTTGTTCCCAGCCGGCACTACTTCTCCAAGAGAGCCGTGCCTTCCCTGCACAACCAAGTATCCGATAAAATCAAGTGTGCACTGCGCAATGCCATCTGTGGCAAGGTCCACCTAACCACAGATACGTGGACCAATAAGCACGGCCAGGGACGCTATATCTCCCTAACTGCACACTGGGTAAATGTAGTGGTGGCTGGGCCGCAGGCGGAGAGCTGTTTGGCGCACGCCCTTCCGCCGCCAAGGATCGCAGGGCAACATTCTTTGCCTCCTGTTGCCTCCTCCTCCTACTCGGCTTCCTCCTCCTCTTCTTCCACCTGCTCATCCAGTCAGCCACACACCTTCACCACCAACTTCAGCACAGCCCGGGGTAAATGTCAGCAGGCCATTCTGAAACTCATATGTTTGGGGGACAGGCCCCACACCGCACAGGAGTTGTGGTGGGGTATAGAACAACAGACCGCCGAGTGGCTGCTGCCAGTGAGCCTCAAGCCTGGCCTGGTGGTGTGCGATAATGGGCGAAATCTCGTTGCAGCTCTGGGACTAGCCGGTTTGACGCACATCCCTTGCCTGGCGCATGTGCTGAATTTGGTGGTGCAGAAGTTCATTCACAACTACCCCGACATGTCAGAGCTGCTGCATAAAGTGCGGGCCGTCTGTTCGCTCTTCCGGCGTTCACTTCCTGCCGCTGCTCGTCTGTCTGCGCTACAGCGTAACTTCGGCCTTCCCGCTCACCGCCTCATATGCGACGTGCCCACCAGGTGGAACTTCACCTTGCACCTGCTGGACAGACTGTGCGAGCAGCAGCAGGTCATAGTGGAGTTTCAGCTGCAGCACGCACAGGTCAGTCGCACAGCGGAACAGCACCACTTCACCACCAATGACTGGGCCTCCATGTGAGACCTGTGTGCCCTGTTGCGCTGTTTCGAGTACTCCACCAACATGGCCAGTGGCGTTGACGCCGTTATCAGCGTTACAATACCACTTCTATGTCTCCTTGAGAAAACACTTAGGGCGATGATGGAAGAGGAGGTGGCCCAGGAGGAGGAGGAAGAGGGGTCATTTTTAGCACTTTCAGGCCAGTCTCTTCGAAGTGACTCAGAGGGAGTTTTTTTTGCAACAGCAGAGGCCAGGTACAAATGTGGCCAGCCAGGGCCCACTACTGAAGGACAAGGAGGACGAGGATGAGGAGGAGGTGGAGGAGGATGAGGATGAAGCATGTTCACAGCGGGGTGGCACTCAACGCAGCTCGGGCCCATCACTGGTGCGTGGCTGGGGGGAAACGCAGGACGATGACGATACGCCTCCAACAGAGGACAGCTTGTCCTTACCTCTGGGCAGCCTGGCACACATGAACGACTACATGCTGCAGTGCCTGCGCAACGACAGCAGAGTTGCCCACATTTTAACGTGTACGGACTACTGGGTTGCCACCCTGCTGGATCCCCGGTACAAAGACAATGTGCCCACCTTACTTCCTGCACTGGAGCGTGATAGGAAGATGCACGAGTACAAGCGCACATTGGTAGACGCGCTACTGAGAGCATTCCCAAATGTAACAGGGGAACAAGTGAAAGCCCAAGGCGAAGGCAGAGGAGGAGCAAGAGGTCGCCAACGCAGTTGTGTCACGGCCAGCTCCTCTGAGGGCAGGGTTAGCATGGCAGAGATGTGGAAAAGTTTTGTCAACACGCCACAGCTAACTGCACCACCACCTGATACGGAACATGTTAGCAGGAGGCAACATTTCACTAACATGGTGGAACAGTACGTGTGCACACCCCTCCATGTACTGACTGATGGTTCGGCCCCATTCGACTTCTGGGTCTCCAAATTGTCCACGTGGCCAGAGCTAGCCTTTTTTGCCTTGGAGGTGCTGGCCTGCCCGGCGGCCAGCGTTTTGTCTGAACGTGTATTCAGCACGGCAGGGGGCGACATTACAGACAAACGCATCCGCCTGTCTACAGCCAATGTGGACAAGCTGACGTTCATAAAAATGAACCAGGCATGGATCCCCCAGGACCTGTCCATCCCTTGTGCAGATTAGACATTAACTAACTCCCCTTGACCATATATTATTGTACTCCAGGGCACTTCCTCTTTCAATCCTATTTTTATTTTCACTTTACCATTATATTGTGGGGCAACCCAAAGTTGAATGAACCTCTCCTCTGTCTGGGTGCCGGGGCCTAAATATCTGACAATGGCCTGTTCCAGTTTTGGCTGACGTGAAGCCTGATTCTCTGCTATGACATGAAGCTTGATTCTCTGCTGACATGAAGCCTGAATCTCTGCTATGGGAACTCTCTCCTCTGTCTGGGTGCCGGGGCCTAAATATCTGACAATGGACTGTTCCAGTTTTGGATGATGTGAAGCCTGATTCTCTGCTATGACATGAAGCCCGATTCTCTGCTATGGGACCTCTCTCCTCTGTCTGGGTGCCGGGGCCTAAATATCTGACAATGGACTGTTCCAGTTTTGGGTGACGTGAAGCCTGATTCTCTGCTATGACATGAAGCCTGATTCTCTGCTATAACATGAAGCCTGATTCTCTGCTATGGGACCTCTCTCCTCTGTCTGGGTGCCAGGGGCCTAAATATCTGACAATGGACTGTTCCAGTTTTGGTTAACGTGAAGCCTGATTCTCTGCTGACATGAAGCCTGAATCTCTGCTATGGGAACTCTCTCCTCTGTCTGGGTGCCGGGGCCTAAATATCTGACAATGGACTGTTCCAGTTTTGGGTGATGTGAAGCCTAATTCTCTGCTATGACCTGAAGCCTGATTCTCTGCTATGGGACCTCTCTCCTCTGTCTGGGTGCCGGAGCCTAAATGTCTGACAATGGACTGTTCCAGTTTTGGGTGATGTGAAGCCTGATTCTCTGCTATGACATGAAGCCTGATTCTCTGCTATGGGACATCTCTCCTCTGTCTGGGTGCCGGGGCCTAAATATCTGACAATGGACTGTTCCAGTTTTGGTTAACGTGAAGCCTGATTCTCTGCTGACATGAAGCCTGAATCTCTGCTATGGGACCTCTCTTCTCTGTCTGGGTGCCGGAGCCTAAATGTCTGACAATGGACTGTTCCAGTTTTGGGTGATGTGAAGCCTGATTCTCTGCTATGACATGAAGCCTGATTCTCTGCTATGGGACCTCTCTCCTCTGTCTGGGTGCCAGGGCCTAAATATCTGACAATGGACTGTTCCAGTTTTGGCTGACGTGAAGCCTGATTCTCTGCTATGACATGAAGCCTGATTCTCTGCTGACATGAAGCCTGAATCTCTGCTATGGGACCTCTCTCCTCTGTCTGGGTGCCGGAGCCTAAATGTCTGACAATGGACTGTTCCAGTTTTGGGTGATGTGAAGCCTGATTCTCTGCTATGACATGAAGCCTGATTCTCTGCTATGGGACATCTCTCCTCTGTCTGGGTGCCGGGGCCTAAATATCTGACAATGGACTGTTCCAGTTTTGGTTAACGTGAAGCCTGATTCTCTGCTGACATGAAGCCTGAATCTCTGCTATGGGACCTCTCTTCTCTGTCTGGGTGCCGGAGCCTAAATGTCTGACAATGGACTGTTCCAGTTTTGGGTGATGTGAAGCCTGATTCTCTGCTATGACATGAAGCCTGATTCTCTGCTATGGGACCTCTCTCCTCTGTCTGGGTGCCAGGGCCTAAATATCTGACAATGGACTGTTCCAGTTTTGGCTGACGTGAAGCCTGATTCTCTGCTATGACATGAAGCCTGATTCTCTGCTGACATGAAGCCTGAATCTCTGCTATGGGACCTCTCTCCTCTGTCTGGGTGCCGGGGTCTAAATATCTGACAATGGACTGTTCCAGTTTTGGCTGACGTGAAGCCTGATTCTCTGCTATGACATGAAGCATGATTCTCTGCTATGACATGAAGCCTGAATCTCTGCTATGGGACCTCTCTCCTCTGTCTGGGTGCCAGGGCCAAAATATCTGACAGTGGCCTGTTCCAGTGGTGGGTGACGTGAAGCCTGATTCTCTGCTATGACATGAATCCTGATTCTCTGCTATGGGACCTCTCTCCTCTGTCTCGGTGCCGGGGCCTAAATATCTGACAATGGACTGTTCCAGTTTTGGCTGACGTGATGCCTGATTCTCTGCTATGACATGAAGCCTGATTCTCTGCTGACATGAAGCCTGAATCTCTGCTCGGGGACCTCTCTCCTCTGTCTGGGTGCCGGAGCCTAAATGTCTGACAATGGACTGTTCCAGTTTTGGGTGATGTGAAGCCTGATTCTCTGCTATGACATGAAGCCCGATTCTCTGCTATGGGACCTCTCTCCTCTCTCTGGGTGCCGGGGCCTAAATATCTGACAATGGACTGTTCCAGTTTTGGCTGACGTGAAGCCTGATTCTCTGCTATGACATGAGGCCTGATTCTCTGCTATGGGACCTCTCTCCTCTGTCTGGGTGCCAGGGCCTAAATATCTGACAATGGACTGTTCCAGTTTTGGCTGACGTGAAGCCTGATTCTCTGCTATGACATGAAGCCTGATTCTCTGCTGACATGAAGCCTGAATCTCTGCTATGGGACCTCTCTCCTCTGTCTGGGTGCCGGGGCTTAAATATCTGACAATGGACTGTTCCAGTTTTGGGTGACGTGAAGCCTGATTCTCTGCTATGACATGAAGCCCGATTCTCTGCTATGGTACCTCTCTCCTCTCTCTGGGTGCCGGGGCCTAAATATCTGACAATGGACTGTTCCAGTTTTGGGTGACGTGAAGCCTGATTCTCTGTTATGACATGAAGCCTGATTCTCTGCTATGGGACCTCTCTCCTCTGTCTGGGTGCCGGGGCCTAAATATCTGACAATGGACTGTTCCAGTTTTGGCTGACGTGAAGCCTGATTCTCTGCTATGACATGAAGCCTGATTCTCTGCTATGGGACCTCTCTCCTCTGTCTGGGTGCTGGGGCCTAATTATCTGACAATGGACTGTTTCAGTTTTGGCTGACGTGAAGCCTGATTCTCTGCTATGACATGAAGCCTGATTCTCTGCTATGGGACCGCTCTCATCTGTCTGGGTGCCGGGGCCTAAATATCTGACAATGGACTGTTCCAGTTTTGGCTGACGTGAAGCCTGATTCTCTGCTATGACATGAAGCCTGATTCTCTGCTGACATGAAGCCTGAATCTCTGTTATGGGACCTCTCTCCTCTGTCTGGGTGCCGGGGCCTAAATATCTGACAATGGACTGTTCCAGTTTTGGCTGACGTGAAGCCTGATTCTCTGCTATGACATGAAGCATGATTCTCTGCTATGACATGAAGCCTGAATCTCTGCTATGGGACCTCTCTCCTCTGTCTGGGTGCCAGGGCCAAAATATCTGACAGTGGCCTGTTCCAGTGGTGGGTGACGTGAAGCCTGATTCTCTGCTATGACATGAATCCTGATTCTCTGCTATGGGACCTCTCTCCTCTGTCTGGGTGCCAGGGCCAAAATATCTGACAATGGCCTTTTCCAGTGGTGGGTGACGTGAAGCCTGATTTTCTGCTATGACATGAAGCCTGATTCTCTTCAATGGGACCTCTCTCCTCTGTCTGGTTGCCGGGGTCTAAATATCTGACAGTTGCCTGCTCCAGTGGTGGGTGTCATGAAGCCTGATTCTCTGCTATGGGACCTCTCTCCCATTGATATTGGTTAATTCTTATTTATTTTAATTTTATTTATATTCATTTCCGTATCCACATTTGTTTGCAGGGGATTTAACTACATTTTGCTGCCTTTTGCACCCCTCTAGCCCTTTCCTGGGCTGTTTTACAGCCTTTTTAGTGCCGAAAAGTTCGGGTTCCCATTGACTTCAATGGAGTTCGGGTTCGGGACGAAGTTCGGGTCGGGTACGGATCCCGAACCCGAACATTTCCGGGATGTTCGGCCGAACTTCTTGAACCCGAACATCCAGGTGTTCGCTCAACTCTAATCAGCTGCTTTTCTCCCTAGTGCTGCTACTTCTGCCCTACACAGCTGGACATCCATCTGTCAGGTTCCATGCTGTACTGCTGCTGCCTGCCCTGCCTGTCAGTGCGGTGACCCTGTGTTGTGGGCTGGCTGCCTCTGCTCTCATGTACTGCCTGTGGTTGACATGTTCCCATGTAGACTGGCTGCCTGTGCTCTCATGTACTACCTGTGGTTGACATGTTACCGTGTAGGCTGGCTGCCTGTGCTCTCATGTGCTGCCTGTGGTTGACATGTTCCCTTGTAGGCTGGCTGCCTGTGCTCTCATGTACTGCCTGTGGTTGACATGTTCCTGTGTAGGCTGGTTGCCTCTGCTCTCATGTACTGCCTGTAGTTGACATGTTCCCGTGTAGGCTGGCTGCCTGTGCTCTCATGTACTGCCTGTGGTTGACATGTTCCCGTGTAGGCTGGCTGCCTCTGCTCTCATGTACTGCCTGTAGTTGACATGTTCCCGTGTAGGCTGGCTTCCTGTGCTCTCATGTACTGCCTGTGGTTGACATGATCCCATGTAGGCTGGCTGCCTGTGCTGTCATGTACTGCCTGTAGTTGACATGTTCCAGTGTAGGCTGGCTGCCTGTGCTTTCACGTACTGCCTGTGGTTGACATGTTCCCGTGTAGGCTAGTTGTCTGTGCTCTCATGTACTGTCTGTAGTTGACATGTTCCTGTATAGGCTGGCTGCCTGTTCTCTCACGTACTGCCTGTAGTTGACATTTTCCCATGTAGGCTGCCTGCCTGTGCTCTCATGTACTGCCTGTAGTTGACATGTTCCCATGTAGGCTGGCCTCCTGTGCTCTCATGTACTGCCTGTGGTGGATATGTTTCCGTGTAGGCTGGCTGCCTGTGCTCTCACGTACTGCCTGTAGTTGAAATGTTTCCGTGTAGGCTGGCTGCCTGTGCTCTCATCTACTACCTGTAGTTTACATGTTCCCTTGTAGGCTGGCTGCCTGTGCTGTCATGTACTGCATTTGGTTGACATGTTCCCGTGTAGGCTGGCTTCCTGTGCTCTCATGTACTGCCTGTGGTTGACATGATCCCATGTAGGCTGGCTGCCTGTGCTCTCATGTACTGCCTGTGGTTGACATGTTCCTGTGTAGGTTGGCTGCCTGTGTTGTCACTTACTGCCTGTGGTTGACATGTTCCCGTGTAGGCTGGCTGGCAGTGCTGTTACATACTGCCTGTGGTTGACATGTTCCCGTGTAGGCTGGCTGCCTGTGCTGTCATGCACTGCCTGTAGTTGACATGTTCCAGTGTAGGCTGGCTGCCTGTGCTTTCACGTACTGCCTGTGGTTGACATGTTCCTGTGTAGGCTGGTTGTCTGTGCTCTCATGTACTGCCTGTAGTTGACATGTTCCCATGTAGGCTGGCTGCCTGTACTCTCGCATACTGCCTGTAGTTGACATGTTCCCGTGTAGGCTGGCTGCCTGTGCTCTCATATACTGCCTGTAGTTGACATGTCCCGTGTAGGCTGGATGCCTGTGCTTTCATGTACTGCATTTGGTTGACATGCTCCCATGTAGGCTGGTTGCTTGTGCTGGCTGGCCTTGTGTATTGTACGCTCTCTGTGTTTATGTAGGATTAATGTTTCCATGGTCTGAGTGTCTGAACATCAGGTGGTCCGGTGTCCTAATCACCCTGCTATCTAGACCTATGAGCGGTATACCTGGAAGATCAGTCTCTTCTGTCTCCAGAAAAGCTGTGTGCAGAGTGCGTGCTATGCTGACTAGTGTTTGGGTCCTCGCCCTGACTTGTGTGGTCCGCCTTGGTGACTTGTTATGCGCTTGGTTATTTTCTGTTCTGTCTGTGAACACCATGCTTCCTGAGTATATCCTGGTCTGGGAAGCATGGTGGCTCAGTGGTGAGCACTGTTTCCTTGCAGCGCTGGGGTCCTAGGTTCTTCCCTGTTCTATGTTCTCCTTGTTTTTGTATCAGTTTCCTCCGGGTTCTCCGGTTTCCTCCCACACTCCAAGGACATACTGATAGGGGACCTGAGATTGTGAGACCCATTGGGGATAGCTTGATGATAATGGCTGTAAAGCGCTGAGGAATATGTCAGTGATATATAAGTGGGAAAATAGAAAATAAATCTGCATTGGTTCTGGTTTATGTCTTGATTCTGTGTCTTTTATCTGCTTTACTTGTAACCTTGATTTGTGTCTGTTTGGTATGCTTGGGTTCCGGCTGTGTGAACAGGTCCCTGCAGTTATAACTGCGGGGTCTTGGACTAGGTCCCTGCACTTACCCAGCATAGGGACTGTCAACCACTTAGGGGCTATTGTTTAGGACAGATTGTCCAAGCAGGCAGGGACAGTGGTCGTGTGCGACTAGGTCTGCACTATTCCTTACCTTTATGTCCAGTTTGATTCTGATTGTTTGTGTCTAGAGTTGAGCGGACACCTGGAAGTTCGGGTTCGACGGGTTTGGCCGAAGTTCGTAAAAAAGTTCAAGTTCGGGACCCGAACTTGACACAAACTAGACCCCGAACCCCATTGAAGTCAATGGGGACCTGAACTTTTGAGCAATAAAATGGCTGTAAAAATGTCATGGAAAGGGCTAGAGGGCTGCATATGGCGTCAAAATGTGGTTAAGAGCATTGCAAGTGCTCTGCAAATAAATGTGGATAGGGAAATTACTTAAAATAACATAAAATACGTAAAAATAATAATCTTGATCTAGGAGGACCAGGTCCATATGGAGTAGGAGGTTGAGGAGGCGGTGGATGTGGCGGTGGAGGTGGAAGCGGCGGTGGAGGAAGAGGAGGTAGCCTACACTGCTTTTTGGTTTTAATTTTTATTTTATTTTTTTTAATTAGGGTACACCCCAAAACATTGGGAAATATAACCTGTGATAAGCCCCTCCAGTCATGCTAAACACAGGTTCAGACAATACACTGGCTGCAGGGCAGGCCAGCACCTCCAAGGGGTAAAGGACAAGCTCAGGCCATGTGCCCATTTTGGAGACCCAGAAGTTGCAGGGGGCTGACCACTGTCAGTCAGTTCGTGTAGGCGTGTGCACACTTACTGCCCACCCCACCATGTTGCACGTCCCCGTGATGTTCACGATCCAATTTGATATCTGCTCTATCAACTTTCGATGTTCTTGTATGCGCCTAACATGGTGATCACGGGTGGCGGGGAATCAGGGTTCCAGGTCAGAGAGGGAGCGTGAGAAAAAGAGACAAAATTTAAGGGAGGATTCATTTTTTCAAATTAAAAATTAGAGTTGAAATATGGGAGAAATTATTAAAGCATAAAAGTGTGACAACTTTTCAAAGTTTAAAGGGAACCTGTCACCCAAAAATCGCCTATTAAGCTGTTTACAGTACCTTATAGTGCTGTATAGTCGTTTCCTGATGCACTTTTTGTTAGTTTTGCAGCATGTATGCTCAGTCAGAAATCGATGTTATATTCAGCTGCTGCCCCGTGCTTCAAGTCAGGCTTGAAGTCACGGGGGCAGCGGCCTCGGCGTCTTACATGGCCCTCTCCCCGCCCCCTGCCTCTGTGACTGACAGCCGAAATCCGATTCCGGGACCGCGCTCAACGGCCGCATGCGCAGTAAAGGGCGGCAGGAGCGCGGTCCCGGCTGCCGCGCGCACTACGCGCCGTCTTACTTTCGCCGCACTGCGCATGCGCCCGACATCCTGTATCAAACGCGCCCGCGCCCAGATGCCGGGCGCGGGCGCGTTTGATACAGGATGTCGGGCGCATGCGCAGTGCGGCGAAAGTAAGACGGCGCGTAGTACGCGCGGCAGCCGGGACCGCGCTCCTGCCGCCCTTTACTGCGCATGCGGCCGTTGAGCGCGGTCCCGGAATCGGATTTCGGCTGTCAGTCACAGAGGCAGGGGGCGGGGAGAGGGCCATGTAAGACGCCGAGGCCGCTGCCCCCGTGACTTCAAGCCTGACTTGAAGCACGGGGCAGCAGCTGAATATAACATCGATTTCTGACTGAGCATACATGCTGCAAAACTAACAAAAAGTGCATCAGGAAACGACTATACAGCACTATAAGGTACTGTAAACAGCTTAATAGGCGATTTTTGGGTGACAGGTTCCCTTTAAGCATTGAATGAAAGGATGTGAAGCGCATTAATTACTGAATAATTTATAAAAATTTATTCCCTGTCACCTATGCAGAGCAGGGGTTAATTCATGTCTAAAATTGTATAATGTCAACCAAAGAATGTAACAGAAAAATTATTTAAATTTATTAAGCTGTCAACTAGGTAGAGGAGGGTATATTACACCCAAAAATTGGTGAATTACACCCAAAAATGTAACTGACAATTTGATATTTTTTTTCGGTCTACTAGGCATAAGAGTGGTACATCACACCCAAAAATTGGTAAATTTCACCAGAATATATAACTGACAATTTTATTTTTTTTAACCTGTCTACTAGGTATAGCAGTGTTACTATGCACACAAAAATGGGTTTATTTTGCCAGAATATGTAACTGACATTTTTTTTTTACCGTTCCACTAGGTATAGCAGTGGTACTATACACACCAGAATTGGTGAATTTCACCCGAAAAAGAAAATGACATTTTTTTTTTGGTTTGGTTTAACCTGTCTACTAGGTATAGCAGTGGTACTATACACCCACAAATTTGTTAATTTCACAATAAAATGTAACTGACAATTTAAATTTTTTTTTGTTTACCGGTCCACTAGGTATAGCAGTGGTACTATACATACCAAAATTGGTGAATTTCACCTGAAAATGTAAATGACAATTTTTCTTTTTTTTTTTAACCGGCCAACTAGATATAGCAGTGGTACAATGCACCCCAAAAATTGGTTAATTTAACCCAAAAATGTAAATGACAATTTTCGTTTTTTGTTTAATCTGTCTACTAGGTATAGCAGTGGTACTATACATCCCAAAATTTGTTAATTTAGCCAGAAAATGTAATAAACAATTTTTATTTAATTTTTTTACCGGTCTACTAGGTATAGCAGTGGTACTGTACACCCAATAATTTTTTTTTTGGCTGACAATTACTTTTATTTTTTTTACCAGCCTACTAGGTATAGCAGCGGTTGTCTGTGATGACGCCCCCTGCCGTGCTAAACACACGTTCAGATAGTACACTGGCTGCAGGGCAGGCCAGCACATCCAAGGCGTAAAGGGCAAGCTCAGCCCATGTGCCCAATTTGGAGACCCAGAAGTTGAAGGGGGCAGACCCGTCATTCAGTACATGTAGGCGTGTGCACACATACTGCTCCACCATGTTGGTGAAATGCTGCCTCCTGCTAAGACATTCCATATCAGCTGGTGGTGCTGGTTGTTGTGGCGTGCTGACAAAGCTTTTCCACATTTCGGCCATGCTAACCCTACCTTCCGAGGTGCTGGCGGTGCCCCAGCTGCGTTGGCGACCTCTTCCTTGTCCTCTGCCTTCGCCTTGTGCTTCCACTGTGCCCCCGCTGTCAGGTGGGAATGCAACCAGTAGAGCGTCTACCATCAAGCGCTTGTACTCGCACATCTTACGATCACGCTCCAGTGACGGAATTAACCACTTCAGCCCCGCTAGCTTAAACACCCTTAATGACCAGACCACTTTTTACAATTCTGCACTACACTACTTTCACGGTTTATTGCTCGGTCATACAACTTACCACCCAAATGAATTTTACCTCCCTTTTTTCTCACTAATAGAGCTTTCATTTGGTGATATTTCATTGCTGCAGACATTTTAACTTTTATTGTTATTAATCGAAATTTAACGAAATTTTCGCTAAAAAATGAAATTTTTCACTTTCAGTTGTAATTATTTTTTTTTTAAACGACATCTATATATAACTTTTTCTCTAAATTTATTGCTCTACATGTCTTTGATAAAAAAAAATGTTTTGGTAAAAAAAAAATGGTTTGGGTAAAAGTTATAGCGTTTACAAACTATGGTACAAAAATGTGAATTTCCGCTTTTTGAAGCAGCTCTGACTTTCTGAGCACCTGTCATGTTTCCTGAGGTTCTACAATGCCCAGACAGTAGAAAAACCCCACAAATAACCCCATTTTGGAAAGAAGACACCCCAAGGTATTCGCTGAAGGGCATAGTGAGTTCATAGAACTTTTTATTTTTTGTCACAAGTTAGCGGAAAATTATGAATTTTTTTATTATAATTTTTTCCTTACAAAGTCTCATATTCCACTAACTTGTGACAACAAATAAAAACTTCCATGAACTCACTATGCCCATCATGAAATACCTTGGGGTGTCTTCTTTCCAAAATGGGGTCACTTGTGGGGTAGTTATACTGCCCTGGCATTTTAGGGGCCCAAATGCGTGCAAAGTAGTTTGAATTCAAAATGTGTAAAAAATGGCCTGTGAAATCCTAAAGGTGCTCTTTGGAATGTGGGCCCCTTTGCCCACCTAGGCTGCAAAAAAGTGTCACACATGTGGTATCGCCGTACTCAGGAGAAGTTGGGGAATGTGTTTTGGGGTGTAATTTTACATATACCCATGCTGGGTGAGATAAATATCTGTCACCACCAGACATCTGAGAAGCTCTGACAGACGTCTAGAACCTCCTCCTTGAGGTTCCTTTGTTTTGCTTTCATTTTCTCATCTCGTTAGCCTCTCTCAGCTGTCATGTAGTTGCACTGATTGCATCCCTTTAAATCCTTTTCCCATAGTGCATCACTTTGCGGTTTATACAACTTCCTGGAGTGTGTGCATGCTGTTCCTACTTCTCAGTCTTCTACAAGATAAGTTTTGTTCATTTATTTGTGTTTTTCTGTTTGCTTGTTCCCAGGTGACCCTGACTACCTCCGTATCTAGTGTAGGGAGGCGGTGGTCGTGTCCCCTCGCTATTATAGGGTGTTCAGGTGTTATACAGTCGAAGTACGAGGATATGCGATCATCTACCATTGGGATTTTTGCATAGGCTGAGTAGTCAGGGAGAGAGCCAGGTCTGATACAGGGCTCTCCCTTTTTGTTCCTTAGTTTTGGATCCAGTCAGTCGTATATTCATTTTGTGTTTTCTAGTTTCCTGCACACCTTCCGTGACAATATCTCGGCAAAAGATAACTTTTCCCATTTTTTTATACAAAGTTGGCATTTGACCAAGATATTTCTCTCACCCAGCATGGGTATATGTAAAATGACACCCCAAAACACATTCCCCAACTTCTCCTGAGTACGGTGATACCACATGTGTGACACTTTTTGCAGCCTAGGTGGGCAAAGGGGCCCAAATTCCTTTTAGGAGAGCATTTTTAGACATTTGGATCCCAGACTTCTTCTCACGCTTTAGTGCCCCTAAAATACCAGGGCAGTATAAATACCCCACATGTGACCCCATTTTGGAAAGAAGACACCCCAAGGTATTCAATGAGGGGCATGGCGAGTTCATAGAATTATTATTTTTTTGGGCACAAGTTAGCGGAAATTGATATTTTTTTTTGTTTTTTCTCACAAAGTCTCCCTTTCCGCTAACTTGGGACAAAAATTTCAATCTTTCATGGACTCAATATGCCCCTCACGGAATACCTTGGGGTGTCTTCTTTCCGAAATGGGGTCACATGTGGGGTAGTTATACTGCCCTGGCATTTTAGGGGCCCTAAAGTGTGAGAAGAAGTCTGGAATATAAATGTGAGATTTTATTTTTTGAGACTGGAATATGAGACTTTGTAAGAAAAAAAAAAAAAATTTCCGCTAACTTGTGCCAAAAAAATGTCTGAATGGAGCCTTACAGGGGGTGATCAATGACAGGGGGGTGATCAGGGAGTCTATATGGGGTGATCACCCCCCTGTCATTGATCACCACCCTGTCATTGATCACCCCCCTGTAAGGCTCCATTTAGACATCCGTATGTGTTTTACGGATCCACGGATCCATGGATCGGATCTGCAAAACACATTTGGACGTCTGAATGGAGCCTTACAGGAAGGTGATCAATGACAGGCGGGTGATCACCCCATATATACTCCCTGATCAACCCCCTGTCATTGATCACCCCCCTGTAAGGTTGGCTCCATTCAGAAGTCCGTATGTGTTTTACGGATCCACGGATCCATGGATCGGATCCGCAAAACACATACGGACGTCTGAATGGAGCCTTACAGGGGGGTGATCAATGACAGGGGGGTGATCAGGGAGTCTTTAAGGGGTGATCACCCCCCTGTCATTGATCACCCCCCTGTAAGGCTCCATTCAGACGTCCGTATGTGTTTTGCGGATCCGATCCATGGATCCGTGGATCCATAAAACACATACAGACGTCTGAATGGAGCCAGCCTCACAGGGGGTGATCAATGACAGGGGGGTGATCAGGGAGTCTATATGGGGTGATCACCCCCCTGTCATTGATCACCCCCCTGTAAGGCTCCATTCAGACGTCCGTATGTGTTTTGTGGATCCGATCCATGGATCCGTGGATCTGTAAAAAACACATACAGACGTCTGAATGGAGCCAGCCTTACAGGGGGGTGATCAATAACAGGGGGGTGATCAGGGAGTATATATGGGGTGACCACCCCCCTGTCATTGATCACCCCCTGTAAGGCTCCATTCAGACGTCCGTATGAGTTTTGCGGATCCGATCCGTGGATCCGTAAAACACATACGGACGTCTGAATGGAGCCTTACAGGGGGGTGATCAATGACAGGGGGGTGATCAATGACAGGGGGGTGATCAGGGAGTCTATATGGGGTGATTACCCCCCTGTCATTGATCACCCCCCTGTAAGGCTCCATGCAGACGTCCGTATGTGTTTTGCGGATCCGATCCATGCATCCGTGGATCCGTAAAACACATACGGATGACTGAATAGAGCCTTACAGGGGGGTGATCAATGACAGGGGGGTGATCAGGGAGTCTATATGGGGGTGATCAGGGGTTAATAAGGGGTTAATAAGTCACAAGGGGGGGGGGTGTAGTGTAGTGTAGTGGTGTTTGGTGCTACTTTACAGAGCTGCCTGTGTCCTCTGGTGGTCGATCCAAGCAAAAGGGACCACCAGAGGACCAGGTAGCAGGTATATTAGATGCTGTTATCAAAACAGCGTCTAATATACCTGTTAGGGGTTAAAAAAATCACATCTACAGCCTGCCAGCGAACGATCGCCACTGGCAGGCTGGAGATCAGCTAGTTTACCTCCGGTTCCTGTGAACGCGCGCGCCTGTGTGCGCGCGTTCACAGGAAATCTCACGTCTCGCGAGATGACACGCCGAGGCGTCCACTCGGAGTAACAGGGCCGCCGCCAGGATGCAATCCTGCATACGGCGATCCTATAGTGGTTAAGAACGGTACGTTGTCCTTGTAACGGGGATCCAGCAGCGTGGCCACCCAGTAATCAGCACAAGTTAGAATGTGGGCAACTCGGCGGTCGTTGCGGAGACACTGCAGCATGTAATCGCTCATGTGTGCCAGGCTGCACAGAGGCAACAAAAAGCTGTCCTCTGTGGGAGGTGTATCGACTGTGTCCTCTGTATCCCCCATCCATGCACCAGTGATGGCCATGAGCTGGTCTGGGTGCCACCCTGCTGTGAACATGGTTCCTCCTCCTCTATCTCCTCCTCCTCATCCTCCACCTCCTCATCCTCCTTAACTGTGCCCTGGCTGGAAAATTGTGTACCTTGGGTTTGTGTGTGCAGGAACCCACCCTCGGAGCCACTTGGCAATGACTGGCCGGAAACCCTACGAAATGATCCCTCTTCCTCCTCCTCCTCCTGTGCCACATCCTCTTCCATCATCGCGAGGGGCAATTTTTTAAGGACGCATAGAAGTGGGATAGTAACGCTGAGAACGGCGTTATCGGCACTGGTCATGTTGGTGGAGTACTCAAAACAGCGCAACAAGGAACACAGGTCTGGAGGTCATGGAGGCCCAGTCATTGGTGGTGAAGTGGTGCTGTTCCGCCGAGCGACTCACCGTGCGCGCTGAAAATGAAACTCAACTATCGCCTGCTGCTGCTCGCACAGTCTGGCCAGCATGTGCAAGTTCCACCTTGTGGGCCCGTCACATATGAGGCGGTGAGCGGGAAGGCCGAAGTAACTCTGCAGCGCTGACAGGCGAGCAGCAGCAGGGTGAACGCCTAAAGTACGCACAGACGGCCCGCACTTTATGCAGCAGCTCTGACATGTCGGGGTAATTTTTAAGAAATCTCTGCACCACCAAATTCAGCACATGCGCCAGGCAAGGGATGTGCGTCAAACCGGCTAGTCCCAGAGCTGCTACAAGATTTCGCCCATTATCGCACACCGCCAGGCCGGGCTTGAGGCTCACTGGCACAAACCACTTATCGGTCTGTTGTTCAAGGCCCGTCCACAGCTCCTGCGCGGTGTGTTGTTTGTCCTCCAAACAGATACGTTTTAAAATTGCCTTCTGTCGTTTACCCCTGGCTGTGCTGAAGTTGGTGGTGAAGGTGTTACTCTGACCGAATGAGGAGCTGGTAGAGGATGAGGAAGCGGGGTAGGAGGAGGAAGCAACAGGAGGCAAACTGAAGTGCCCTGCAATCCTCGGTGGTGGAAGGACATGCGCCAAACTGCTATCCGCCTCAGGCCCAGCCGCCACTGCATTTACCCAGTGTGCTGTTAAGGAGATATAATCTACAGAGTCATCAAAAAGCTGAAGAGACTGCTGCATGACTTGAGGCTCAGACTGCTTGGCTGATTTGCAAGGTGGTGAGGTGAAAGACTGATGGACATCGGCTGCAGGTGCCAACTGTGGTCTTTCAGCAGGAGACTGGGTGGGAGACAATGTGAAGGAACTGGATCCACTGTCGCAAACCCAATCTACTATTGCCTGTACTTGTTCAGGCCTCACCATTCGTAGAGCCGCATAAGGCCCGACCAAATACCGCTGCAGGTTTTGTTGCCTACTCGCACCTGAGGAAGGGTTTTCACTTGTGCGTGTAGCTGGCACAGATCGACAACGTCCTCTCCCTGCAACAGGAGCTCCACCAGCAGCACCACGACCGGGGCCACGTCCCTTATTTGACGCTCTCCTCATATTTTTAAAATTTTGGAACTTGCCCTAAATGGGTGTTTAATTAATAGTAGAATAGAACAACAGTATGTAGGGGGGCGGAGCTAGCGCCGGAACTGCATGGCTGTGTCCCGCTAAGCTCCGTACACAGACCTGCCGAGATTCCAGCTTACTTAAGTGTTAGTGACCAGCAACATGGTTAAAATTGGAGGGCAAAGACCCCCTGACCAAGGGGCCATCCCTAAAGCCGCAAACCCGAACTCCGGTATGGCTAAATATCTTAAAAAACAGACCTCAGGCCCTGAAGCTACCGTCTCCAAGATGGCGCCGACGGCTGACCGCACTCCATACAGCAGAGAGGAGGCCCAATCAGAAGGAGAAAGTGAATCTGGGGAAGCATCTCTGGCCCGAGACCTCCCGGTATCAAGAGCGTTCATAAAGCAAGCGTTAGCTGAGGCTCTCATACCCTTGCAGCAAGAGCTGGCCGGCCTGACACAGGAAATCCTCCATGTGGGGCACAGAGTGGAGGCTCTTGAAGCCACTCAGTCCGCGTCGCTGGATCACAGTGCAGCTATGGCGCGCTCCTTATCGGTGTGCCAAAATCACATTAACGCTTTATACACCAGTTTGGAAGATCAAGAAAATCGTGGCCGCAGGAACAACCTGCGTTTTAGAGGTGTTCCGGAAACAGTGGCTAATGAGGACATTGTGCCTACTATTTTAACCATAATCACCTCGATCCTAGATGGCGAAGATCTTTCTCCTATGGTCATTGAAAGGGCTCACAGAGCATTAAGACCCAAACCAAAAAGCAGCGAACCCCCCAGAGACATTATATGTCGCTTTCTCAACTTTGGGGACAAAGAGAAGATTCTTTCAGCGGCAAGATCCATGAAGAATATTACCTTTGAAAACAACCAGATCTCTATCTTCCAAGACCTAGCTCCGGTCACTCTCCAGAAGCGCAAATTCCTTAAGCCGCTCACCGACTTCCTCCGAGATAAGCGCATTCCTTACAGATGGACCTTTCCCTTCGGGATTGCCTTTAACTTTTCCGGAAAAGCCTTCAGGATTTCTTCTCATGAAGACCTACAAGATTTCTTCTCCTCAACGGATACCCCTCCACTTGATATCGCTAGTTGGGACTCCGTGTCGAATATCGCATCTCTTCCAGATATCCCAAAGATGACGCCATGGGAGAAAGTCGGTACTCCGAAACAACAGAGATTGAAGAGACGGAGCAGCCTCTTGACCCCCAAGAAAATCGCATGGTCTTTTCATTAATTTAGCTTATTAACCATTCATTTTCTTCCCTCAACTACTTCCTTATCCTCCCTCTCTTATTCCATACCCTTCACTTCCCTCTTTTCCTAACTCCCTTCCTCCTCTTTCTCCCCCCCTTACCTATCCCTCACCCTAGCATTTATTGGTCTCTAACTCTTTTCTAATTGATGTCCTCGTGCAAGTCCATATCTATGAGGATTTCTCCTCCTTTCCCCCCCTGATACTAAAACTTCACTGTTTAGGTATTTATCTGCCTATACAATTCACAAATGTTATCTGAGTTGGTTGCCTTAGAGCGATCGTGTTTTAATAGTTATTTTCTGTTATGTTTTTGTCTTATGGTGACACGGTACTCCCTGAAACTATGGTCTTTTTCCTTGGAGAGTCATATACTTGCCCCTATGAGATGCCTGGCCCCCCTGGAGGCTGCCACTATTCCGCGTCCCCCCCCCCCCGCATTTGAACCACCATGACTGATTTTACTTTATCCTCCTTTAACGTGAAGGGCTTGAGATCCCCTTCTAAAAGGACCCAGATTCTTTCCCTTTTGTGGAGAGAAAAATGTTCAGTTATTTTTCTTCAGGAAACACACTACAAACAAGGGAAATTCCCTGATCTTTCCCATTCCAGATTTCCCGTCTGGTTTCATAGTGGCTCGGATGGGGCGGCCTCCAGGGGTGTCAGCATTGGCTTCAGAAGAAACACCCCTTTCCAATACTCCTCACATTCTGCTGACACTGAGGGGAGATTTCTTATTTTAAAAGGTCTTATAGGTCACAAAATGTTTACGTTGGAAAATATATATGCTCCAAATTATAACCAGGTCCCTTGGCTCCTCAAAATTCTCTCCTTAATTGAAGAAACCAGAGAGGGAACAGTTATTTTAGCCGGTGATTTCAATTTAGCGTTATACCCACCTTCGGACACTTCCTCTAAAAAATCCTCTGTCCCTATCAAACTTCTCAGAAAATTGAAGAGAAAACTACATGCATTGGGTCTCATAGACGTTTGGAGATGTTTGAATCCGTCCACTAATGATTATACCTTTTACTCTGCTCCAGGTCATTCTTATAGTAGGATTGACTACGTCTTCATACCTAAAGATTTCCTACATCTTTCCTCAAATCCGAGAATTGGAGACATCACCATATCGGACCATGCCCCTGTGTTTTGCTCCTTCCACACCCAGCCTGGCTCTGGTAAGTCTTCTAACTGGAGATTAAACGAATCCATATTGAGCGATGATAGACATGTTACACACTTTACCTCCCTTCTGCAACACTATTTTAGGGAGAACAACTCTCCTGATATATCCCCACACACTTTATGGGATGCTCACAAAGCCTACATTCGTGGTCATTTCATAAGTAAATGTTCCCATTTGAAAAAAGTCGCAGATCAGCACTTCTCCTCTCTATTAGACCGTATTCACACTTTAGAGAACCTCCACAAATATTCCCTAGACCCCCAACACCTTTCTGATCTCTCTACCCTCAGATCAGAGCTCAAAATCCTATTAAATAAAAAGTCGGCCAAAATTTACCTTTCTTCCCAACATAAATTCTATGCCCACGGCAATAAGGCCTCCAGATTTATGATGAATCGTTTGAAGAAAAGAAAAAACGCTAGATACGTTACTTTGATAAAATCTCCTCAAGGACACCAACTTTTTTCCCCTGAGTCCATTGCGGAACAGTTCAGGCTTTTCTATAGATACCTTTATAATTTAACCCCTCCCTCAGGCTCACCTTCTCATACTAAATCATTTTTTGACTCTCTTAACTTGCCTTCCCTAACCATGGCCCAACAATTGGATATCTCAAAACCTTTTACTAGCACGGAATTCTCTATTGCCTTAAAAATCCTCCCCTAAAAACAAATGTCCTGGCCCCGACGGTCTCCCAACATCCTACTATTCGGCTTTCTCTGAAACTTTAGCTCCTTATCTTATTCGGGTATATAACCAAACGCTTTCAAATGTCCCTCTCTCATCCGACATGACGAGGGCTGTGATTACGATCATACCTAAAGAAGGTAAAGACCCCTCCAATTGCGCTAATTACAGACCCATATCACTCTTGAACATAGACTTGAAACTATTAGCTAAAATGCTGGCGACTAGAGTTCAGTCTATTCTCCCTGATTTAGTGCATCCCGACCAAGTAGGATTTATTAAAGGGAGAGAGGGAAAGGACAATACTACCAAAGTATTAAATGCCCTTTTTTTGCCTCCAACAAAAAACTTCCATTGGTTCTTCTAGGTACAGACGCGGAAAAGGCTTTTGATAGGATTGACTGGTCCTTTATCAGGCTCACCCTAAGGAAATTCAATTTTCCAGAATCCTATATACAAGCTATTTTTGCAATGTACGACAATGCCTCCGCCTCTGTCCTAGTAAATAACCAATTATCCAACTGCTTTCTAATTAAGAATGGAACTCGTCAGGGATGCCATCTTTCCCCCCTTATTTTTGTTTTAGTCATGGAAACCCTCTTACAGGCCCTCAGACAAGAAGACTCGATTCAGGGTCTAAAGGTAGGTCTTCATGAATGTAAACTAGCTGCTTTTGCAGATAACTTATTGATTTTAACAACCAACCCCCTTACTTCGATGCCCAAGATTCTTAAAATATTAGACACCTTCAGTTCACTCTCTAACTTTAAAATCAATCCCCACAAATCGCAGATCCTACATTTGGGCCTACCCCTTACCACCATCAAACAATTACAGGCAGACTCCCCTTTTAATTGGACCACTCAACTTATCTCCTATCTAGGAATCAAAATAAATGCCCACCTACCTGACCTTTTCCATCTGAATTATACACCCTTGCTGCATTCTATCACCGCTCAATTGGAGTCTCTCGAGGGCCAGTTCCTGTCCTGGCTTGGAAGGAAAAATATGGTGATGTCTCTAATTCTTCCTAGACTTACATACCTTTTTCAGGTCCTCCCCATCGAGATACCTCAAATTTTCCTTAGGAAGCTTAATACTCTCATAAGCCGCTTTGTATGGGAAAAGAGAAAACCCAGAATTTCTATAGCGACTCTCACTAAGTCTAAACGGTTTGGTGGTATAGGCTTACCCAATCCTGAACTTTATCTAAAGGCAATACACCTAAGTAGGATAATTGATTGGATTCGCTCCCCTCCTAACAAATTTTGGGTCTATTTGGAAAATGCTAACTTTGATTCCTCTCTTAGATCCCTTCTGCTATCAGGAAAACCCCTTACTCCACTCCCTTGGATGCCAAACCCTTTAATTCGCTCATCTATTAAAGTATGGAACTGGTTTTCGTCCACATACAGTGACCAGCTCCCCTTAACAGCCCTCCTTAAAACCAAAGATATTTTCTCCTTAGCTCCATATGAGATAAGATCCTCCACTCCCTCCCAGCTCAGGGACTCAAACATTCCCATATCAGACTTATTAGATAAAAATGGATGTGTCCTTCCAGAACCAGCCCTGACGTCTGCTCTGGATACCACTCCCAATTTCCTCACTCTTCAATATCTCAAAAAAGAACTACTTAACCTCTCCCGTTCCTTGCCCATAGATCACTCCTTCTCTTGGTTTGAGAGTTTGCTTGCTTCTGTCAAATACCCTCCCAAATTGATTTCTCTCCTCTACAAAAAGCTTATTGACCCACCTACTAAGGTCAAACCTTCCTTTATAGGTTATTGGGAGAAAGACCTGAATAAGCAGTTCTCAGAGAAAGAGATTGATTCACTACTCATTGCTCCTCATAAGGTCTCTAGATGTGTTCGAGTTCGGGAGAACGGGTACAAAGTCCTGTCGAGATGGTATAAAACCCCTGACAAAATCTCTATCCTTTATCCTGACGCCTCAGATCGGTGTTGGCGGTGCAGATCAGAAAAAGGCACCTTCATTCACATATGGTGGGAGTGCTCCCCTATTTCATTGTGGTGGAATCAAATCTTCCTAACCTGTAACACCATCTGCAACTCGAATGCACCCTGTTCTCCCGAACTTGCTCTGCTATCTTTAGGCCTAACTAGGTATGACAAATGTCATGGTTTATTAAAATTTTTGCTCGCGGCTGCCCCCCTTCTGGTCCCCACCATGTGGCGTACTTCTGAAGTCCCTTCCTTGGACCATTGGACATCTAGGGTCGATCAAATCTACCGTCTGGAAGAATTGTCTACCTGGGAACTGGGGACAAGAAAGAAATTTCTTGCAACTTGGTCTGCTTGGAGGAGTTATAGAGGTTTTTCATAATCTTATCAGATCTGTTTTTCCTCTTTGTCTATAGACCTTTTCCTTTGTAGGTTCGTTTTTCTTTTTGATCTTAATCTGAAGCTTTCAGATAGTAATTTCTATGCTTCATTATATCAAAGCGATAATTTAAGTTGTATGACTATACATTCGTAACTCTCGCATATGTTGACCTCCATGTACACTATAATGCTTGTACTTCTTTTTTTTTATTTTTTTTATTTTTTTTTGTTTATAAGATTTTATTTTATACAACACAACAAGGTACAAGTAAAGTTACCGACACGCCTCGCAGGGCGTGTTGCATTACAAAGAGATCAAATCACGTATCACACACTATACAGCCATGGTACACCATACCGTATTTCTAATACTATATAGATATACAGCACCATTTAGGAGAATTTCTGTATCCGTAGTATTGGTGACTGAAGGAGCTCAAAAATAGTACAGGAAGGTAAGTTATGATAGAGATCATGGAAAAGTCACTGTGAGTAGCAAGGGTGCCTATACTTTTGCCACAGATGCCATTGGCGTTGAAACTTCGGGTGGTTTCTCGCTTCCCATGAGGAGATTTCCTCAAAACGGAAAATTTGATCTATCTTCAATTTCCATTGTTCAATGGGGGGAGGTGATGTAGACAACCAGAATTTAGGTATTAATAATCTAGCTGCTATTAAGAGCTGTTTGAAAAGAAAAGGTATAGGATGTACTTCCTTATCTATATCGAGATTAAGGAGGGCTCTGCTCGCTGACATTTGTATTTTTGTCTTACAGATTAAATTGCTAATCTGGAATATTTCTATCCACCAAGTCCTAATAGTTGGGCAATCCCACCAAATGTGGAAGAAGGTTCCTCTATTTTTGCCACATCTCCAACATACATCAGAGGCTGTGGGCGAATACAGGGCTGTAATATCCGGTGTTTTGTACCATCTGGTTAGGATTTTATATCCATTTTCCTGTATGCGCACACATCTAGACAGTTGGTGTGGGGATGATAGGGCCCTTGACAAAGCAGAAAAGGGAATTTCCTGACCTATATCCTTTTCCCAATGCCGGATAAACGCCGGTGTGGTGAAGAGCGATGGTATGTTGATTCTTCTATATATTTGTGAGATCAGTCTTCTCGGAGGAACAGGGTCCGAGATGAGAACCTCCGACCACTGTAACGGGCGAAAGAGGTCGCTTTTGGTGATGTGTTGAGATAGGTATGCGTGTACGTATGATGTAGAGGAGATATGCAGGCCATCGACATTGAAAAGTTTTTGGAACTCTTTAAGTTGGAGTAAGGTGCCATTAGTGTCAAAGAAAGATAATATTGGGGTAGATGAGTCTCTCAGTCCTTTAGGGGTACATTCAATAACTGCAGGTAGAGCAGTACCCAGGATGTCTTTGATAGAGAGAAGTGGGGAGGGAAAAGGGATTGAGCAGTGGGAAGATTGGAACCACTTCCATGCATTGATGGTGGCCTGAATAATAGGATATGGTGATGAGGGAAACGTACATGAGCTTCCTTGAGCTAATAGGAGGGATCTAAAGGGTTTGCGAATCAGGTCTTGCTCTATCGCAACCCAGGGCTTCACATTATCAGGTCTAAGCCAATCTATTGCTCTAGATAGTAAAATTGCCTTTCCATAGAGTTCTGGGTCAGGTAGTGCAATGCCTCCAAAACATTTAGGGCGTGATAATAGCTCGTACGACAGTCTAGGTTTCTTTCCTTTCCAGATAAAGGATCGGAAACGTTTTTTTAGAGAGTTATAGTAAGTTTTGGGGACTGGGATAGGCAGAACCTGTTGTAGGTAGGTAAGGCGAGGAAGTATCAAAGACATGAGCAGGTTTTTCCTACCAAACCAGGATATGGTTGGAATATCTAGTTTACTTATGCTATGAGAAATGTTATCCAATAATGGAGTATAATTTAGCGAGGGTTTAGGACTGATTTTAATCCCCAAATACGTTATGGTAGGAGAGGACCAGTTGAAGGGGGAGTCTCTCCCTAGACTTCTTTGGGTTGAGTGGGGGATACCTATACAGATTACCAATGATTTCTGTTTGTTGATTTTAAAATTGGAAATGGCGCTACATATATCTAAATGTTTTTGGATTACAGGTAGGGATTCCTTTGGATTGGACGTCATGACCATAATATCATCCGCGAAGGCGGCAACTTTATGGTCCGTACCTCCTAATGTTACTCCTCGGATCCCCGAGTCGGTTCTTAATTTTAGGAGGAGCGGTTCCAGGGCCAAGACAAATAGCAGGGGGCATAATGGACACCCCTGTCTAGTACCGTTTTGAATTGAGAAGGGATCTGATAGGTTACCATTTATCATAACAGAGGCCGAGGCTTGGGCATACATTGCAAAGGTGGCCTGTGCAAAGGGATCAGGTAGGCCAAATCGGGCTAGGATACTTCGCAGATAAGACCAGCTGATTCTGTCGAATGCTTTTTCTGCATCCGTGCTTAACAGTAAAAGCGGTTTTGAGCGAACGGAGGAGAACTGTATTATATTCAGCACTCTAGCCGTATTGTCCCTACCTTCCCTGCCTCTGACAAAGCCCACCTGATCCCCGTGCACTATTGATGGGAGGAAAACTGCAAGTCGGTTAGCTAGCAATTTTGCTAATAATTAGGGATGAGCGAACTCGAACTGTATAGTTCGGGTTCGTACCGAATTTTGGGGTGTCCGTGACACGGACCCGAACCCGGACATTTTCGTAAAAGTCCGGGTTCGGGTTCGGTGTTCGTCGCTTTCTTCGCGCTTTTGTGACGCTTTCTTGGCGCTTTTTGAAAGGCTGCAAAGCAGCCAATCAACAAGCGTCATACTACTTGCCCCAAGAGGCCATCACAGCCATGCCTACTATTGGCATGGCTGTGATTGGCCAGAGCACCATGTGACCCAGCCTCTATTTAAGCTGGAGTCACATAGCGCCGCCCGTCACTCTGCTCTGATTAGCGTAGGGAGAGGTTGCGGCTGCGACAGTAGGGCGAGATTAGGCAGATTAACTCCTCCAAAGGACTTGATTAACTGATCGATGTGCAGCTGTGGATCATTGAGCTGCTGATCCTCAATTGCTCACTGTTTTTAGGCTGCCCAGACCGTTTGTCAGTCACATTTTTCTGGGGTGATCGGCCGCCATTTTGTGTCTTGTGGTGCGCCAGCACAAGCTGCGACCAAGTGCATTTAACCCTCAATGGTGTGGTTGTTTTTTGGCTAAAGCCTACATCAGGGTGAAGCTGTCACACCAAGTGCATTTAACCAGCAATAGTCTGTTTATTTTTTGGCCATATACTACATCAGGGGCAAGCTGCGCCTGTCACCAAGTGCATTTAACCCTCAATGGTGCGTTTGTTTTTTGGCTAAAGCCTACATCAGGGTGAAGCTGTCACACCAAGTGCATTTAACCAGCAATAGTCTGTTTATTTTTTGGCCATATACTACATCAGGGGCAAGCTGCGCCCGTCACCAAGTGCATTTAACCCTCAGTAGTGTGGTTGGTCAAGCTATCACACCAAGTGCATTTAACCAGCAATAGTCTGTTCATTTTTTGGCCATATACTAAATCAGGGGCAAGCTGCGCCCGTCACCAAGTGCATTTAACCAGCAATAGTCTGTTCATTTTTTGGCCATATACTACATCAGGGGCAAGCTGCGCCCGTCACCAAGTGCATTTAACCCTCAGTAGTGTGGTTGGTCAAGCTGTGACACCAAGTGCATTTAACCAGCAATAGTCTGTTCATTTTTTGGCCATATACTACATCAGGGGCAAGCTGCGCCCATCACCAAGTGCATTTAACCAGCAATAGTGTGGTTATTTTTTGGCCATATCCCAGTCTAATTCTGTCACTAAATCCATACCGGTCACCCAGCGCCTAAATACTAGGCCTCAAATTTATATCCCGCTAAATCTCTCGTTACCGCTGTCCTGTTGTGGCTGGGAAAGTTATTTAGTGTCCGTCAAAGCACATTTTTTGTTCTGGGTTGAAATACAATTCCCAATTTAGCAATTTCATAATTTAGTGGTTTCTGCTATATCAGAGCTATTTGAAATCTATCCCTAAAAGGGTAGATCATATTGAAGGTGCACATAGGGACATTCAGAATAACTTCACACACACCCGCTACTGTGCATTTCCAAGTCTAATTCTGTCACTAAACCCATACCTGTCACCCAGCGCCTAAATACTAGGCCTCAAATTTATATCCAGCTAAATCTGTCCTTAGTGCTGTAGCTGGGCGAGTTATTTAGTGTCCGTTCAAGCACATTTCTTGTTCTGGGTTGAAATACAATTCCCAATTTAGCAATTTCATAATTTAGTGGTTTCTGCTATATCAGAGCTATTTGAAATCTATCCCTAAAAGGGTATATAATATTCAAGGTGCACATAGGGTCATTCAGAATAACTTCACACACACGCTTCTGTGCATTTCCAAGTCTAATTCTGTCACTAAATCCATACCGGTCACCCAGCGCCTAAATACTAGGCCTCAAATTTATATCCCGCTGAATTTGAATACAATACATTGGGCCAAATAATATATTTGTTGTTGTGGTGAACCATAACAATGAGAAAAACATCTAGTAAGGGACGCGGACGTGGACATGGTCGTGGTGGTGTTAGCGGACCCTCTGGTGCTGGGAGAGGACGTGGCCGTTCTGCCACATCCACACGTCCTAGTGTACCAACTACCTCAGGTCCCAGTAGCCGCCAGAATTTACAGCGATATATGGTGGGGCCCAATGCCGTTCTAAGGATGGTAAGGCCTGAGCAGGTACAGGCATTAGTCAATTGGGTGGCCGACAGTGGATCCAGCACGTTCACATTATCTCCCACCCAGTCTTCTGTAGAAAGCGCACAGATAGCACCTGAAAACCAAGCCCATCAGTCTGTCACATCACCCCCATGCATATCAGGGAAACTGTCTGAGCCTCAAGTTATGCAGCAGTCTCTTATGCTGTTTGAAGACTCCGCTGGCAGGGTTTCCCAAGGGCATCCACCTAGCCCTTTCCCAGCGGTGGAAGACATAGAGTGCACTGACGCACTACCACTTATGTTTCCTGATGATGAGGACATGGGAATACCACCTCAGCAAGTCTCTGATGATGACGAAACACAGGTGCCAACTGCTGCGTCTTTCTGCAGTGTGCAGACTGAACAGGAGGTCAGGGATCAAGACTGGGTGGAAGACGATGCAGGGGACGATGAGGTCCTAGACCCCACATGGAATGAAGGTCGTGCCACTGACTTTCACAGTTCGGAGGAAGAGGCAGTGGTGAGACCGAGCCAACAGCGTAGCAAAAGAGGGAGCAGTGGGCAAAAGCAGAACACCCGCCGCCAAGAGACTCCGCCTGCTACTGACCGCCGCCATCTGGGACCGAGCACCCCAAAGGCAGCTTCAAGGAGTTCCCTGGCATGGCACTTCTTCAAACAATGTGCTGACGACAAGACCCGAGTGGTTTGCACGCTGTGCCATCAGAGCCTGAAGCGAGGCATTAACGTTCTGAACCTGAGCACAACCTGCATGACCAGGCACCTGCATGCAAAGCATGAACTGCAGTGGAGTAAACACCTTAAAACCAAGGAAGTCACTCAGGCTCCCCCTGCTACCTCTTCTGCTGCTGCCGCCTCGGCCTCTTCTTCTGCTGCCGCCTCGGCCTCTTATGCTGCTGCCGCCTTGGCCTCTTCCTCCACCTCTGGAGGAACGTTGGCACCTGCCGCCCAGCAAACAGGGGATGTACCACCAACACCACCACCACCTCCGTCACCAAGCATCTCAACCATGTCACACGGCAGCGTTCAGCTCTCCATCTCACAAACATTTGAGAGAAAGCGTAAATTCCCACCTAGCCACCCTCGATCCCTGGCCCTGAATGCCAGCATATTTAAACTACTGGCCTATGAAATGCTGTCATTTAGGCTGGTGGGCACAGACAGCTTCAAACAGCTCATGTCGCTTGCTGTCCCACAGTATGTTGTTCCCAGCCGCCACTACTTCTCCAAGAGAGCCGTGCCTTCCCTGCACAACCAAGTATCCGATAAAATCAAGTGTGCACTGCGCAACGCCATCTGTAGCAAGGTCCACCTAACCACAGATACGTGGACCAGTAAGCACGGCCAGGGACGCTATATCTCCCTAACTGCACACTGGGTAAATGTAGTGGCAGCTGGGCCCCAGGCGGAGAGCTGTTTGGCGCACGTCCTTCCGCCGCCAAGGATCGCAGGGCAACATTCTTTGCCTCCTGTTGCCACCTTCTCGACTTCCTCCTCCTCTTCTTCCACCTGCTCATCCAGTCAGCCACACACCTTCACCACCAACTTCAGCACAGCCCGGGGTAAACGTCAGCAGGCCATTCTGAAACTCATATGTTTGGGGGACAGGCCCCACACCGCACAGGAGTTGTGGCGGGGTATAGAACAACAGACCGACGAGTGGTTGCTGCCGGTGAGCCTCAAGCCCGGCCTGGTGGTGTGCGATAATGGGCGAAATCTCGTTGCAGCTCTGGGACTAGCCGGTTTGAAGCACATCCCTTGCCTGGCGCATGTGCTGAATTTGGTGGTGCAGAAGTTCATTCACAACTACCCCGACATGTCAGAGCTGCTGCATAAAGTGCGGGCCGTCTGTTCGCGCTTCCGGCGTTCACATCCTGCCGCTGCTCGCCTGTCTGCGCTACAGCGTAACTTCGGCCTTCCCTCTCACCGCCTCATATGCGACGTGCCCACCAGGTGGAACTCCACCTTGCACATGCTGGACAGACTGTGCGAGCAGCAGCAGGCCATAGTGGAGTTTCAGCTGCAGCACGCACGGGTCAGTCGCACTGCGGAACAGCACCACTTCACCACCAATGACTGGGCCTCCATGCGAGACCTGTGTGCCCTTTTGCGCTGTTTCGAGTACTCCACCAACATGGCCAGTGGCGATGACGCCGTTATCAGCGTTACAATACCACTTCTATGTCTCCTTGAGAAAACACTTAGGGCGATGATGGAAGAGGAGGTGGCCCAGGAGGAGGAGGAGGAGGAGGAGGAGGAAGAGGGGTCATTTTTAGCACTTTGAGGCCAGTCTCTTCGAAGTGACTCAGAGGGAGGTTTTTTGCAACAGCAGAGGCCAGGTACAAATGTGGCCAGCCAGGGCCCACTACTGGAGGACGAGGAGGACGAGGATGAGGAGGAGGTGGAGGAGGATGAGGATGAAGCATGGACACAGCGGGGTGGCACCCAACGCAGCTCGGGCCCATCACTGGTGCGTGGCTGGGGGGAAAGGCAGGACGATGACGATACGCCTCCCACAGAGGACAGCTTGTCCTTACCCCTGGGCAGCCTGGCACACATGAGCGACTACATGCTGCAGTGCCTGCGCAACGACAGCAGAGTTGCCCACATTTTAACGTGTGCGGACTACTGGGTTGCCACCCTGCTGGATCCACGCTACAAAGACAATGTGCCCACCTTACTTCCTGCACTGGAGCGTGATAGGAAGATGCGCGAGTACAAGCGCACGTTGGTAGACGCGCTACTTAAAGCATTCCCAAATGTCACAGGGGAACAAGTGGAAGCCCAAGGCCAAGGCAGAGGAGGAGCAAGAGGTCGCCAAGGCAGCTGTGTCACGGCCAGCTCCTCTGAGGGCAGGGTTAGCATGGCAGAGATGTGGAAAAGTTTTGTCAACACGCCACAGCTAACTGCACCACCACCTGATATGCAACGTGTTAGCAGGAGGCAACATTTCACTAACATGGTGGAACAGTACGTGTGCACACCCCTCCACGTACTGACTGATGGTTCGGCCCCATTCAACTTCTGGGTCTCTAAATTGTCCACGTGGCCAGAGCTAGCCTTTTATGCCTTGGAGGTGCTGGCCTGCCCGGCGGCCAGCGTTTTGTCTGAACGTGTATTCAGCATGGCAAGGGGCGTCATTACAGACAAACGCAGCCGCCTGTCTACAGCCAATGTGGACAAGCTGACGTTCATAAAAATGAACCAGGCATGGATCCCAAAGGACCTGTCCGTCCCTTGTCCAGATTAGACATTAACTACCTCCCCTTAACCATATATTATTGTACTCCAGGGCACTTCCTCATTCAATCCTATTTTTATTTTCATTTTACCATTATATTGCAAGGCTACCCAAAGTTGAATGAACCTCTCCTCTGTCTGGGTGCCGGGGCCTAAATATATGCCAATGGACTGTTCCAATGTTGGGTGACGTGAAGCCTGATTCTCTGCTATGATATGAAGACTGATTCTCTGCTGACATGAAGCCAGATTGTCTGTTACGGGACCTCTCTCCTCTGCCTGGGTGCTGGGCCTAAATTTATGACAATGGACTGTTGCAGTGGTGGCTGACGTGAAGCCTGATTCTCTGCTATGACATGCAGACTGATTCTCTGCTGACATGAAGCCAGATCCTCTGTTACGGGACGTCTCTCCTCTGCCTGGGTGCTGGGCCTAAATATATGACAATGGACTGTTGCAGTGGTGGCTGACGTGAAGCCTGATTCTCTGCTATGACATGCAGACTGATTCTCTGCTGACATGAAGCCAGATCCTCTGTTACGGGACGTCTCTCCTCTGCCTGTGTGCTGGGCCTAAATATATGACAATGGACTGTTGCAGTGGTGGCTGACCTGAAGCCTGATTCTCTGCTATGACATGCAGACTGATTCTCTGCTGAGATGAAGCCAGATTCTCAGTTATGGGACCTCTCTCCTCTGCCTGTGTGCTGGGCCTAAATATATGCCAATGGACTGTTGCAGTGGTGGCTGACGTGAAGCCTCATTCTCTGCTATGACATGCAGACTGATTCTCTGCTGATATGAAGCCAGATCCTCTGTTACGGGACCTCTCTCCTCTGCCTGGGTGCTGGGCCTAAATATCTGACAATGGACTGTTGCAGTGGTGGCTGACGTGAAGCCTGATTCTCTGCTATGACATGCAGACTAATTCTCTGCTGACATGAAGACAGATTCTCTGTTACGGGACCTCTCTCCTCTGCCTGGGTGCTGGGCCTAAATATATGCCAATGGATTGTTGCAGTGGTGGCTGACGTGAAGCCTGATTTTCTGCTATGACATGCAGACTGATTCTCTGCTGACATGAAGCCAGATCCTCTGTTACGGGACCTCTCTCCTCTGCCTGGGTGCTGGGCCTAAATATCTGACAATGGACTGTTGCAGTGGTGGCTGACGTGAAGCCTGATTTTCTGCTATGACATGCAGACTGATTCTCTGCTGACATGAAGACAGATTCTCTGTTACGGGACCTCTCTCCTCTGCCTGTGTGCTGGGCCTAAATATATGCCAATGGACTGTTGCAGTGGTGGCTGACGTGAAGCCTGATTCTCTGCTATGACATGCAGACTGATTCTCTGCTGAGATGAAGCCAGATTCTCAGTTATGGGACCTCTCTCCTCTGCCTGTGTGCTGGGCCTAAATATATGCCAATGGACTGTTGCAGTGGTGGCTGACGTGAAGCCTCATTCTCTGCTATGACATGCAGACTGATTCTCTGCTGATATGAAGCCAGATCCTCTGTTACGGGACCTCTCTCCTCTGCCTGGGTGCTGGGCCTAAATATCTGACAATGGACTGTTGCAGTGGTGGGTGACGTGAAGCCTGATTCTCTGCTATGACATGCAGACTAATTCTCTGCTGACATGAAGACAGATTCTCTGTTACGGGACCTCTCTCCTCTGCCTGGGTGCTGGGCCTAAATATATGCCAATGGATTGTTGCAGTGGTGGCTGACGTGAAGCCTGATTTTCTGCTATGACATGCAGACTGATTCTCTGCTGACATGAAGCCAGATCCTCTGTTACGGGACCTCTCTCCTCTGCCTGGGTGCTGGGCCTAAATATCTGACAATGGACTGTTGCAGTGGTGGCTGACGTGAAGCCTGATTTTCTGCTATGACATGCAGACTGATTCTCTGCTGACATGAAGACAGATTCTCTGTTACGGGACCTCTCTCCTCTGCCTGGGTGCTGGTCCTAAATATCTGACAATGGACTGTTGCAGTGGTGGCTGACGTGAAGCCTGATTCTCTGCTATGACATGCAGACTAATTCTCTGCTGACATGAAGACAGATTCTCTGTTACGGGACCTCTCTCCTCTGCCTGGGTGCTGGGCCTAAATATATGACAATGGACTGTTGCAGTGGTGGCTGACGTAAAGCCTGATTCTCTGCTATGACATGCAGACTGATTCTCTGCTGACATGAAGCCAGATTCTCTGTTACGGGACCTCTCTCCTCTGCCTGGGTGCTGGGCCTAAATATATGCCAATGGATTGTTGCAGTGGTGGCTGACGTGAAGCCTGATTTTCTGCTATGACATGCAGACTGATTCTCTGCTGACATGAAGCCAGATCCTCTGTTACGGGACCTCTCTCCTCTGCCTGTGTGCTGGGCCTAAATATATGCCAATGGACTGTTGCAGTGGTGGCTGACGTGAAGCCTGATTTTCTGCTATGACATGCAGACTAATTCTCTGCTGACATGAAGACAGATTCTCTGTTACGGGACCTCTCTCCTCTGCCTGGGTGCTGGGCCTAAATATATGACAATGGACTGTTGCAGTGGTGGCTGACGTAAAGCCTGATTCTCTGCTATGACATGCAGACTAATTCTCTGCTGACATGAAGCCAGATCCTCTGTTACGGGACCTCTCTCCTCTGCCTGTGTGCTGGGCCTAAATATATGCCAATGGACTGTTGCAGTGGTGGCTGACGTGAAGCCTGATTTTCTGCTATGACATGCAGACTGATTCTCTGCTGACATGAAGCCAGATTCTCTGCTACGGGACCTCTCTCCTCTGCCTGGGTGCTGGGCCTAAATATATGCCAATGGATTGTTGCAGTGGTGGCTGACGTGAAGCCTGATTTTCTGCTATGACATGCAGACTGATTCTCTGCTGACATGAAGCCAGATCCTCTGTTATGGGACCTCTCTCCTCTGCCTGGGTGCTGGGCCTAAATATCTGACAATGGACTGTTGCAGTGGTGGCTGACGTGAAGCCTGATTTTCTGCTATGACATGCAGACTGATTCTCTGCTGACATGAAGACAGATTCTCTGTTACGGGACCTCTCTCCTCTGCCTGGGTGCTGGGCCTAAATATCTGACAATGGACTGTTGCAGTGGTGGCTGACGTGAAGCCTGATTCTCTGCTATGACATGCAGACTGATTCTCTGCTGACATGAAGCCAGATCCTCTGTTACGGGACCTCTCTCCTCTGCCTGTGTGCTGGGCCTAAATATATGCCAATGGACTGTTGCAGTGGTGGCTGACGTAAAGCCTGATTCTCTGCTATGACATGCAGACTGATTCTCTGCTGACATGAAGCCAGATTCTCTGTTACGGGACCTCTCTCCTCTGCCTGGGTGCTGGGCCTAAATATATGCCAATGGATTGTTGCAGTGGTGGCTGACGTGAAGCCTGATTTTCTGCTATGACATGCAGACTGATTCTCTGCTGACATGAAGCCAGATCCTCTGTTACGGGACCTCTCTCCTCTGCCTGTGTGCTGGGCCTAAATATATGCCAATGGACTGTTGCAGTGGTGGCTGACGTGAAGCCTGATTCTCTGCTATGATATGAAGACTGATTCTCTGCTGACATGAAGACAGATTCTCTGTTACGGGACCTCTCTCCTCTGCCTGTGTGCTGGGCCTAAATATATGCCAATGGACTGTTGCAGTGGTGGCTGACGTGAAGTCTGATTCTCTGCTATGACATGCAGACTGATTCTCTGCTGACATGAAGCCAGATCCTCTGTTACGGGACCTCGCTCCTCTGCCTGGGTGCTGGGCCTAAATATATGACAATGGACTGTTGCAGTGGTGGCTGACGTGAAGCCTGATTCTCTGCTATGACATGCAGACTAATTCTCTGCTGACATGAAGACAGATTCTCTGTTACGGGACCTCTCTCCTCTGCCTGTGTGCTGGGCCTAAATATATGACAATGGACTGTTGCAGTGGTGGCTGACGTGAAGCCTGATTCTCTGCTATGACATGCAGACTGATTCTCTGCTGACATGAAGCCAGATTCTCTGTTACGGGACCTCTCTCCTCTGCCTGGGTGCTGGGCCTAAATATATGCCAATGGACTGTTGCAGTGGTGGCTGACGTGAAGCATGATTCTCTGCTATGAAATGAAGACTGATTCTCTGCTGACATGAAGCCAGATTCTCTGTTAAGGGACCTCTCTCCACTGCCTGGGTACTTGGGACTAAATATCTGACAATGGACTGTTACAGTGGTGGATGACGTGAAGCCAGATTCTCTGCTATGGGACCTCTCTTCAATTGATATTGGTTAATTTTTATTTATTTGATTTTTATTTTTATTCATTTCCCTATCCACATTTGTTTGCAGGGGATTTACCTACATGTTGCTGCCTTTTACAGCCCTCTAGCTCTTTCCTGGGCTTTTTTACAGCCTTTTTAGTGCCGAAAAGTTCGGGTCCCCATTGACTTCAATGGGGTTCGGGTTCGGGACGAAGTTCGGATCGGGTTCGGATCCCGAACCCGAACATTTCCAGGAAGTTCGGGCGAACTTCTCGAACCCGAACATCCAGGTGTTCGCTCAACTCTATTTATTACCTGACCCGGGCGTAATACAAAGGTAGCCATATACCGGGGAGTGATTCGAGAGGGTCATGTCACCTATTTCTGCGGAGGAGCAGTGCTGTAAGTGTTCTCTTGAAATAAAGATGTAGTCTATCCTGCTATACGAGTCGTTAGCTGAGGAATAGAAAGAATAGTCACGTACATCAGGGTTAAGACAGCGCCAGGTATCTAACATACCCATATCAAATAATCTGGTTTGCATTAATTTGAGAGCCTTTATGGGGATGGAGGATCTCTTTGAAGAGGTGTCTACTAAAGGGTGCAGTGCTATGTTAAAATTGCCCGCCATAATCAATATTCCCTCCCTGTGGGTCTCTATAAGAGAAAGGAGAGAGGAGAGCCAGGTGATTTGGTCCTTGTTAGGGGCATATACATTAACTAGGGTGAATAGAGTCTGCCCTATTAGTCCTATCAGAATCAGGAATCTTCCCTCTGGATCCTGGATATGCATTTTGTATTGGAATGACAGATCTTTATGGAATCCGATACTAACTCCCCTTGAAGCTGCGCCCCCAGCCCCACAGTGATGCCAAATGGGAAATTTAGAGTAGGAGAGGTTCGGATAGTTACCATGCTTAAAATGAGTGTCCTGTAAGAAGACTATTGAGCATTTCTCTCTATTAAGTTGCGAGAGGATTTGACATCTCTTTGGTGGAGACCTCAAACCCTTGACATTATATGATGCTATTTTAAGTGCACTCATGTTTTAAGGAGAGAAATGGAAGAACAAGCTCAGAAGTCTGTCGAATGGTGCAGGTAAATACCGCTAGTGAAAGGGGGAGGAGGGCGCCGCCACAAGGAGAGGAAGACTCCAATACTTCCACAAAATAGTGATGCCACATTCTGCTTCTAGACATCTCACATCTGAGGAACAAGGTAAGAACATATAGAACATTAACATGTACCATAACAGGTAGAGTAACAGGATGTTCGCACAAAGAGGAGCAACACAGCTCCAGGTAGGAGAGAAGCATTGTATATAACAATACCATATTGTAAATTGAGAGCCAAAGAGGTGAAAAGCATGAGAAAAGAGACAGTGTGGGAAAAAGGAATTAGGAAAAGTAAGCAGGGGTAGGGGAGAGTGAGGATAACCGAGAATCAGAGAATCTGGGGGGGGGGGGGTGAGACACTATCATGTGTATCACCCTAGTTATGAGATAGGTGACCAGGTTGGGATCGGCAAGTGAGCATCAGAGAGGTAGGTGAAGAGGGGAAGAAGTCAAGAAATATTAATGGAAAAGATATCGTAGAAAAGACTTCGTAGAATTAAGCATAGAGTATCCCTAATCAAGGGACATCAACGGAGAGGGGATATCTTCAGTCCCCCAATGTAAGCCTTCTGGGCGTTGCCTTGGGGGTTCCTCTTCTACCTCTTTGGGGTTTAGGGGTTTGCTGCTTTTCCCAAAGCTCAAGCGGAGGGAGGGTAGGCAATTTATCCAAGTCCTGGACTGGGTCCCAGTTCTAAATGTCCAAGGGATCAATCCCCAGGTGTTCATAAGCGTGTTCCAGGTCTTGGAATGAGGAAACATTGATTCTGCGACCCTCGTACATGAAGGAGAGGCCAAAAGGGAAGGACCATCTATATAAGACTTGCTTTGATCTAAGCCAGTCCGTCAATGGCTTTAAAGCTCTTCTCTTCCGCAGGGTTGACTGGGCCAGATCTTGGAAAATGAGAACTTCATGCCCATCCCAGTTTGCAGCTTTAGCTTCTCTAGCTTTTAGGAGGACTGCCTCCTTCACAGGAAAGTGAAGGAATTTGCATATTATGTCCCTAGGAGGAGCTGAGGAAGCTGGTTTGGGTTTAAGGGCCCTGTGGGCTCTTTCCAGGAGCACTTCATGTGCTGAATCTGGGCCTAGGAGGGAGAGGCAGATTTGCACTATGGTGTTAGGTACATCGCCAGGGGCGACTGACTCAGGTACGCCCCTGAAGCGTAGATTATTGCGCCTCCCTCTGTTCTCTTGATCCTCTAGCGCACTGTAAAGGAAGTTCATATTAGACTGAATGGCATGTAGGTTATGCTGAACAGCGGTTTGATGCTGTATAACTGAGGTTTGCGACTCCTCTAGTGTTTCTACTCTGCGTCCTATATGTCGGACGTCTTGTTTGCTGGCAAGCAGATCTGAACTTAGAGGTTCCAGGGCAGATGCCAGGGAAGAGGAAAGGACTTCTTTGAGGTATGTGCAGGATATGGGTAGCGCATTCGCATCCGTCTCTCCACCGTGCGCAGTGTCAGTTGCCTCCGGCGTTTTGTGGCTTGTGGGGTGCGGTGAGATCGGCGCCATTTTGGAATCTCTGGCCACATAAGCAGAGGCCGCTTTCTTGATAAATTTGTCCATCTCTCCCTCAGTGTTTACAGATCTGTGTTGGCTCAGCGTGTCCCTAGCTGCGGATTTGCCAATCTTGACCATTCTGGACTTGACAGGCTATAAGGCCAGGCTTTGTGGGTGATATTACTGACGGAGCTACAACTTCATGCGGCCGGCCAGATCAAGCGTCAGTTTCACCCCCTCCAGATCAGGCTCTTAGGCCATTTTATAGATGGGAAATACTCCTGCAGTGTTTTTAATACTTAGTTAAAATGTGTTACTGTCTCTTTAATTTTGAAAAATTAACAGAGCAGGGATCCTTTAGTTTAGGGTTAGGCAGTGGCGATCAAGAGGTTGCAGGGTCATATGCCACTACAGTCCAGCAATCATAAGGGGCACCAGGGCCCAGTTCAGTGCCGTTGCACTTGAGCAGGATAAGTATAACCCTACAGTAGGCCGGAGTATGTGAGGCAGAGGGGGATCCGAGAGACAAGTGCCCAAGGGTATATGCGGCACAAACTTCCGCAGATAGATGCTTTATATAACAAAATCGGGGAGTGCTAGTGCCGCAGGTGACCGACCGTTAAGGTCACTACATCTGATTCACAAGATGGCGCCGGCTAGTGAAGACAGCCTCCGATATGGCGATGTGACACTTTATACTGTCAGGCTGGAGGTTGCTACAACAGTTGGCACAGTACCTTGTACCGGACTTGCAATGGTTTAGTTCCGGCTTTCTGTGTTCAAGGCGGAGCTCCGGAATCGCCAACACTCCGAAATTTAGGCCAAGGCTTCCACCTCCGTTAGGCCTCACTTGTATCACCGGGACGGAGCGGTCCAGAAGCCCCAGAAAGGTCTCAAATCGGGGCCTGTGATGTCCGCTAGCACCGGATAGCTAAGTGGAGGTTAATTAAACTTTATATATTGGACGGATGGCGTCCGATTAGGCCTGCTATATCAGAGCAGAGGAGAGAGACGTCCTCCTCGGTCGGAAGTTAGCCACGCCACCCCTGTGTGTATTTTTGTCAGTCTGTAAAAGTGGCGTACAAATCGGACAACATGCTTCCCAGCAGCGACCTGGGAGTACAAGATGCATCCAAACATCGTCCCCATGGTTTTCCCGATCCATTTTGGTGGTGTTTCTGTCACTTTCTGACCTTTTCCAATGGACCAGGCACCCTCCCCTCTTCAGATCAGGGTATGCCTGCTTCTCTCCCATTGACTTCCATTATACTGGGGTGCTCGACCGAGCACACGAATATTGCAATGTATTCGGGCCGAACACCCGAATACTTTAGTGCTTGATCATCACTAATTCTAATCCCTGAAATGATAGAGGTTGGCTGATTGCCCTAACAGTATACCTCTGTGTATATGGACAGTATAGCTCTGTGTGTATGGACAGTATAGCTCTGTGAGTATGGATGGTATAGCTCTGCGTATATGGATAGTATAGCTTTGTGTATATGGACGGTATAGCTCTGTGTATAAGGACGTATAACTCTGTGTATATGGACGGTATAGCTCTGTGTATATAGACGTTATAGCTCTGTGTATATAGACATTATAGCTCTGTGTATAAGGACGGTATAGTTTTGCGTATATAGACGGTATAGCTCTATGTATATGGACGGTATAGTTTTGCGTATATAGACGGTATAGCTCTATGTATATGGACGGTATAGCTCTGTGTATATGGACGGTATAGCTTGGTGTATATGGACGGTATAGCTTGGTGTATATGGACGGTATAGCTCTGTGTATATGGACGGTATAGCTCTGTGTATATGGACGGTATAGCTCTTTGTATAAAGACGGTATAGCTCTGTGTATATGGACCGTATAGCACTGTGAATATGGACAGTATAGCTGCTGTGTATATGGACGGTATTGCTGCTGTGTATATGGACGGTATAGCTCTTTGTATATGGAAGGTATAACTGCTGGGTATATGGATGGCATAGCTCTGTGTATATGGACGGTATAGCTCTGTGTATATACACAACATAGCTCTGTGTATATGGACGGTATAGCTTGGTGTATATGGACGGTATAGCTCTGTGTATATGGACAGTATAGCTCTGTGTAAATGGAATGTATAGCTCTGTGTACGGTATATGGATGGTATAGCTCTGTGTATATGGACGGTATAGCTGATGTGTATATGGACGGTATTGCTGCTGTGTATATGGACGGTATTGCTGCTGTGTATATGGACGGTATTGCTGCTGTGTATTTGGACGGTATAGCTCTGTGTATATGGACAGTATAGCTCTGTGTATATGGACAGTATAGCTGTGTATATATGGACGGTATAGCTCTGTGTATATGGAAGGTATAGCTCTGTGTATATGGACGGTATAGCTCAGTGCATATGAACGGTATAGCTCTGTGTATATGGGCGGTATAGCTCTGTGTATATGGACAGTATAGCTCTGTGTATATGTATGGTATAGATCTGTGTATATGGACGGTATAGCTCTGTGTATATGGGCGGTATAGTTTTGTGTATATAGACGGTATAGCTCTGTGTATATGGACGGCATAGCTCTGTGTATATGGACATTATAGCTCTCTGTATATGAACGGTAAATTTATGTGTATATGGATGGTATAGCTCTGTGTATATAGACGGCATAGTTATGTTTATATGGACGGTATAGCTCTGTGAATATGGACGGTATAGCTCTGTGTATATGGATGGTATAGCTCTGTGTATATGGATGGTATAGCTCTGTGTATATGGACATTTTAGCCCTGTGTATATGAACGGTATAGCTCTGTATATGGACGGTATAGTTCTGTGTATATGGACGATATAGCTCTTTGTATATGGACAGTATAGCTCTGTATATGGACGGTATAGCTCTGTGTATATGGACGGTATAGCTCTGTGTATGTGGACGGTATAGCTCTGTGTATATGGACGCTATAGCGCTGTTTATATGGACGGTATAGCTCTGTGTATATGGACATTATAGCTCTGTGTATATCGACGGTATAGCTCTGTGTATATGAACAGTAAATTTCTGTGTATATGGATGGTATAGCTCTGTGAATATGGACGGTATAGCTCTGTGTATATGGACAGTATAGCTCTGTGTATATAGACTGTATAGCTCTGTGTATATGGACGGTATAGCTCTGTGTATATGGACGGTATAGCTCTGTGTATATGGATGGTATAGCTCTGTGTATATGGACAGTATAGCTCCGTGTATATGGACGGTATAGCTCTGTGTATATGGACGGTATAGCTCTGTGTATATGGATGGTATAGCTCTGTGTATATGGACGGTATAGCTCTGTTTATATGGACAGTATAGCTCTGTGTATATGGACGGTATAGCTCTGTTTATATGGACGGCATAGCTCTGTGTATATTGACGGTATAGCTCTGTGTATATGGACGATATAGCTCTGCGTATATGGACGGTATAGCTCGGTGTATATTGACGGTATAGCTGGGTGTATATGGACGGTATAGCTCTGTGTATATGGACGGTATAGCTCGGTGTATATGGACGGTATAGCTCAGTGTATATGGACGGTATAGCTCTGTGTATATGGACGGTATAGCTCTGTGTATATGGACGGTATAGCTCGGTGTATATGGACAGTATAGCTCGGTGTATATGGACGGTATAGCTCGGTGTATATGGACGGTATAGCTCGGTGTATATGGACGGTATAGCTCTGTGTATATGGACCGTATAGATCTGTGTATATGGATGGTATAGCTCGGTGTATATGGACGGTATAGCTCTGTGTATATGGACGGTATAACTCTGTGTATATGGACGGTATAGCTCTGTGTATATGGACGGTATAGCTCTGTGTATATGGACTGTATAGCTCTGTGTATATGGACGGTATAGCTCTGTGTATATGGACGGTATAGCTCTGTGTATATGAACGGTATAGCTCTGTGTATATGGACGGTATAGCTCGGTGTATATGGACGGTATAGCTCTGTGTATATGGACCGTATAGATCTGTGTATATGGATGGTATAGCTCGGTGTATATGGACGGTATAGCTCTGTGTATATGGACGGTATAACTCTGTGTATATGGACGGTATAGCTCTGTGTATATGGACGGTATAGCTCTGTGTATATGGACTGTATAGCTCTGTGTATATGGACGGTATAGCTCTGTGTATATGGACGGTATAGCTCTGTGTATATGAACGGTATAGCTCTGTGTATATGGACGGTATAGCTCTGTGTATATGGACATTATAGCTCTGTGTATATCGACGGTATAGCTCTGTGTATATGAACGGTAAATTTCTGTGTATATGGATGGTATAGCTCTGTGAATATGGACGGTATAGCTCTGTGTATATGGACGGTAAAGCTCTGTGTATATAGACTGTATAGCTCTGTGTATATGGACGGTATAGCTCTGTGTATATGGACGGTATAGCTCTGTGTATATGGATGGTATAGCTCTGTGTATATGGACGGTATAGCTCCGTGTATATGGACGGTATAGCTCTGTGTATATGGACGGTATAGCTCTGTGTATATGGATGGTATAGCTCTGTGTATATGGACGGTATAGCTCTGTTTATATGGACAGTATAGCTCTGTGTATATGGACGGTATAGCTCTGTTTATATGGACGGCATAGCTCTGTGTATATGGACGGTATAGCTCTGTGTATATGGACGATATAGCTCTGCGTATATGGACGGTATAGCTCGGTGTATATTGACGGTATAGCTGGGTGTATATGGACGGTATAGCTCTGTGTATATGGACGGTATAGCTCGGTGTATATGGACGATATAGCTCAGTGTATATGGATTGTATAGCTCTGTGTATATGGACGGTATAGCTCTGTGTATATGGACGGTATAGCTCTGTGTATATGGACGGTATAGATCTGTGTATATGGATGGTATAGCTCGGTGTATCTGGACGGTATAGCTCTGTGTATATGGACGGTATAACTCTGTGTATATGGACGGTATAGCTCTGTGTATATGGACGGTATAGCTCTGTGTATATGGACTGTATAGCTCTGTGTATATGGACGGTATAGCTCTGTGTATATGGACGGTATAGCTCTGTGTATATGAACGGTATAGCTCTGTGTATATGGACGGTATAGCTCTGTGTATATGGATGGTATAGCTCTGTGTATATGGACGGTATATCTCTGTGTATATTGACGGTATATCTCTGTGTATATGGACGATATAGCTATGTGTATATGGACGGTATAGCTCTGTGTATATGGACGGTATAGCTCTGTGTATATGGACGGTATAGCTCTGTGTATATGGACGGTATATCTCTGTGTATATTGACGGTATATCTCTGTGTATATGGACGATATAGCTATGTGTATATGGACGGTATAGATCTGTGTATATGGACGGTATAGCTCTGTGTATATGGACGGTATAGCTCTGTGTATATGGACGGTATAGCTCTGTGTATATGGACAGTATAGCTCTGTGTAATTAACTCTTTATTCTTTACATTTACTTTCATGGACCTTCTCTGGACAGACGGCTTTCATGTGTTTAATATATTAGAAATATTAAACTTATAAAAATCTCCTTAAACTGCAGGAAAGTCTCTTATTCCACAGATTCATCACCGGTCACGTTTCACATTCAGCCCGAGGGTCAATGGACTTCTCACTGATTTCATCCATTGGACTCAGGAAGTGAAAAGTCTTTCTCCGTGAATTTCTCTCGTGTTACAGACGGGTTAAGAGACAATTCAGGGACCGATTCCCAGCAGAAAGAAAGTTCACAAGATGTAAATAACTAAAAGTTTCTCCTTGTTCTCTGGAGTCGGCGTTTCAGTGACAATCCGGTTCTTCCCTGTAATTATGATTCTGAATGAGCGCATATGGCACGGTGTGAGGAGGGGCCGCTCCGCTCCTCTGCTTCATTTTTACTAAGAGCTTTGGTTCACTCTCTGTCCTGTGTAATTATGTCTCCAGGTAACTGACTCCTGGATGTATTACAGATTTATCCGTGTAGTGAGGGCGGGGGGGGGGGGCGAGAGCGGCGAGCGCAGCTCCGACCTGTCATCTGTGATACCGAGTGACATCTAATACATTGTGTAGTATAAGAAATCATATATCAGAATACAGTGCATAACAATCTCATAGACCTGGACCTTATAGATTATAATACAATGTACAATATAATTAATCATAGATCTGAACCCTATAGATTATAATACAATGAATAATATAATCAATCATAGATCTGAACCTTATAGATTATAATAAAATGTATAATATAATAAATAATAGATCGGAATCCTATAGATTATAATAAAATATAGAATATAATAAATCATAGATCTGAACCCTATAGATTATAATAACATGTATAATATAATCAATCATAGATCTGGACCCTATTGATTATAATACAATGTATAATATAATCAATCATAGATCTGAACATTATAGATTATAATAAAATGTATAATATAATAAATAATAGATCTGAATCCTATAGATTATAATAAAATGTATAATATAATAAATAATAGATCTGAATCCTATAGATTATAATAAAATGTATAATATAATCAATCATAGATCTGAACCCTATAGATTATAATAAAATGTATAATATAATCAATCATAGATCTGAACCCTATAGATTATAATACAATGTAAAATAAATAAATAAAAATAGTTCTGAACTAATGTTGAGTGAATCAAAGCATCTGAAGTGAATTTGATCTAAAGTTTAGGAAAAATTAAATTTGCAATAAAGTCAAATTCCTTCTCCCTTCGTGATAATGAATTGGAAAATGGCTGCTGCACGTGTTACAAAGTGAGAGTAAGAAGTCTGGAACACAATATGACCCATGATGCAGTGCAGCTGTCACGGTGCGGATCACTGTGACAGTTGTGTCCTGGTCGGCTGGCTGCAGGCTCTCTTGTGTACTGGCTGCAGGCTCTCTCGTGTACTGGCTGCAGGCTCTCTTGTGTACTGGCTGCAGGCTCTCTTGTGTACTGGCTGCAGGCTGACACCTGTGTATGCTAGTGATTTGGGCTGCATGCTGGCCGCAGTGGTGTGTGAACTGTGGCCTGTGTTTGTGGCTTCCGTGTCTGCATCTTTGTGGTTCCTGTCACCGGTGCCTTGCAGGTTGGCTGCATGCGCTTTGTGTACTTGCGGCGACCAGGAAGGACGTTTGCACACACTACTCGGGGGTTATTGAATGTACATATTTATCGTGATGTCAGTTGCAGTGAAGCAACAAGGGCACAGGGCCCCTTATTAGTGATGTAATAGATGGCGGTACCCACATGTAGGAATGACATGAGTGGTGTAGGGTAGCCTAAATGGTGTTTCACATGTCACAGTGCTCCTACCTGGATACGCTGGAACCCCAGGCGTGGCTCCTCAGAAGCGCAGAAAAAGGGAGTAGTTGTCACGACCGCTATCCCAGCAGCAGTCGTGTCGCACCAGACGGAGGGGAAGGGGGACCCTTATCTACGGATGGGAATAGAACGGCCACCCCTGACTAACCCTAAGCTGGCACCTGTCTGCCCTGATACCCTAGACGGGGTGTGAACCCGTGCGGCGATCAAGGATGCCTAAACCCTTAGTCACCCTAGCAAGACTAGACTGGGGAAAGGCAGATGGAGCACTAGTCACCATCACTCATGTCTAAAAGAACAACAGGGGAAGACAGCAACAAACAAACAATCTTCAGCAGAGATAGATCCAAATAATGACAGTCCACGCCAGACCAGAGCTCCACAGCAATACCGTCAAACGATCTCCTTCAAAGGTCAGAATAGCACTGGAAGTAAGGACTATATCTGGCAATGACTGCAAGTGAAACTGAAACTAATATAGTAGCTGGGAGTGGCAGACAGGACTCACCTGAGAAGGATGCCTACAAACTCCCAGTCAGGACAAAAAGGTTCACAAGGCAAAACCCAGATGACATACCCTGAACCACGGAGCAAACTCACAAGCTATCGCGAGTAGCAAGTCGCTGCGACCTTCTCCTCCCAGACCTGTCTGGACCAGTCACAGTCGTGACAGTAGTAGTAGTAGTAGTGGATTAAGAATAAATTGAGTCTAAACTTAATGATGAAGTTGAAAACAGCTAAATTGAATAAACATTTCCTCAAACAGTTTACAGACTTTGTCTTGGTTTCCAGCAGGCTTTGGCATTAACGGTGGCAGGCAGACTCCTCTCTGCTACATCTGTTGCTCTCTGGCTCTGCTGTGCTAACAGGCTGGCTATGAAACTCAGCTTCTTCTTTTTTCTACACTTGACTTTCTGCAGTCTATCTCTAGATTAGGCAGGGAACTTTCCTTCTGGCTCCTGAGGCTCTTTGCTTTGGCCTCCAGATCCAGCTGAGCTAAAGTGTTCAAGCTGGCCCAGACAGGGCTCGTCCAGTAGGGACGGGGTCCTTCTTCCTTCCCCAAGCAGGGGGTAAGCTAGATTTTCTTTTAACTAACTAAACTCCTCCCTAGAGGATGAGAAGAGAATGGAAAAAAGGTTCCATCCTCTGCAAGTGTAGCTCTGCCATGCTTGCCGCCATCTGCTGGTGAACCAGGCATATTACATGAAAAAATAAACAGTTTCAATAAAATAGATATGCACAGTGTGACGGTCCTGCAATAAATACATATGATGACATGAGGCTAACCATTGGAGACAGCAGCAGGGTGCAAAGGTAGTAACGGCATTCTGGGGCATTACATACCCTTTACTTAAAAGTCAAGTCGCCCTCAGCTTGTGCTTAGGGTATATATATATATATATATATATATATATATATATATGCTCTTAGGTTACCAGGGAAAATGTATGTGCTGCATGAAAATACACATACACAGACAGACATATAGAATGACTACCTATGGGTTCCCGTATCACTACGGTTTTCCCTGTTGCAGCGAACCAATAAACCAAATACACTGCACTAAACGCTCAATACTCCACGACGGGTGGCCTCATCCTGTATTCCCTTCCTAGCACCAAGGCCTTAAAATGATTTACGCTTCATCACCTTGATGGCTGACTAGGTAGCTACACACATTTCCTCTAGGCTTGACTAAGCACAAGACCTAGGGCTACAAATAACCTTGGCTAAGCACAAGACCTAGGGCTACAAATAACCTTGGCTAAGCACAAGACCTAGGGCTACAAATAACCTTGGCTAAGCACAAGACCTAGGGCTACAAATAACCTTGGCTAAGCACAAGACCTAGGGCTACAAATAACCTTGGCTAAGCACAAGACCTAGGGCTATAAATAACCTTGGCTAAGCACAAGACCTAGGGCTACAAATAACCTTGGCTAAGCACAAGACCTAGAGCTACAAATAACCTTGGCTGAGCACAAGGCCTAGGGCTATAAATAACCTTGGCTAAGCACAAGACCTAGGGCTACAAATAACCTTGGCTAAGCACAAGACCTAGGGCTACAAATAACCTTGGCTGAGCACAAGGCCTAGGGCTATAAATAACCTTGGCTAAGCACAAGACCTAGGGCTACAAATAGCCTTGGCTAAGCACAAGACCTAGAGCTACAAATAACCTTGGCTAAGCACAAGACCGAGGGCTACAAATAACCTTGGCTAAGCACAAGACCTAGGGCTATAAATAACATTGGCTGAGCACAAGACCTAGGGCTATAAATAACCTTGGCTAAGCACAAGACCTAGGGCTATAAATAACCTTGGCTGAGCACAAGGCCTAGGGCTATAAATAACCTTGGCTAAGCACAAGACCTAGGGCTACAAATAGCCTTGGCTAAGCACAAGACCTAGAGCTACAAATAACCTTGGCTAAGCACAAGACCGAGGGCTACAAATAACCTTGGCTAAGCACAAGACCTAGGGCTATAAATAACCTTGGCTAAGCACAAGACCTAGGGCTATAAATAACCTTGGCTAAGCACAAGACCTAGGGCTATAAATAACCTTGGCTAAGCACAAGACCTAGGGCTATAAATAACCTTGGCTAAGCACAAGACCTAGGGCTACAAATAACCTTGGCTAAGCACAAGACCTAGGGCTATAAATAACCTTGGCTAAGCACAAGACCTAGGGCTATAAATAACCTTGGCTAAGCACAAGACCTAGGGCTATAAATAACCTTGACTAAGCACAAGGCCTGCAAACATATAACAATTAGGAGATGACTCTGAGCTCTCTAATCTCTCCAGACACGTATTAGCAGCGGTTTACCCTTGACGATGACAGATCGGCTTGTGACTTACCACTTGGTTCCCCCTGTGTAGCACTGCAACACCTAACACAAGGTCACATGAGAACCATTAGTATTTACTGTCCTCAGAGGCTGTCCACAGTGAGCAATAGCGATGTTAGAGCTGCTTGTGACGTAAATTAACGTCCTCAGAGTCAGTCCATGTAAGCGAAGAAGTAAGGACGCTCACTATCTGGCTAACAATGTAAAGTGCGGAGTCCATACAAAAATGCATATAATCACATTGAGGTACCTGTAAAAGAACACACACAATGGACACAATATATTAGAACTTTGCTGAACCTGCAAAACATTAGTGCAAACATAGTGCAAATAGATGAGGCAAATCTACACTGCAACTAAAGAGTGCAATAGAATAGTGCAATAAATTCACATTAAAGTCTCTTCTTCTTTGTTGGCGGATGAAATGCACCAAACTGGAAGCAAATAGTGCAAACAGTTCCTTTGTAATCCATTGGAAACAAGGTAATGTCATCAAGTGTAATCCAAATGAGGTAATGAAGTCATTTTTAATCCACATAAGGCAATAGTTGTAATCCACATGAGATAGCAAAGTCATTTGTAATCCACATGGGTATAGGAATAGTAGCACAGGTCATGAGAACCTTTTTGCAAAGGGGCTCACAAATAACCTGAAAAGGGGAAAAAATGGAATGGGCGCTGTTAAGCACAACTTGGAGGTAGAGGTTGATAGTTGGGGAGAGTCCTAACTAGCATGGCCATCCGGGTGAGGGCTAAAAATAAGGGGGCCACCTGAAACATAGAACAATGCCAACAGGCCCTCACCCTTCAGGTGCAGTCCATGGTGTGGCTCCCAGAAGTCACTTCCCTTTTTCTTTAAAGGGAAGTGTTGAAAATGAGCTCTTCAGAGGAAGGACTTCAGATCCTCCTCGCTGCTTGAGATAGAGAAGCTCATCAGCGGTCAAGCCATCCTGGCTTGGGTGGTGAAGCGCCACTGCCCTCCTGTCACACTCCTCATGGAAGCCGCAACCTTCTGCTTTAGGGGTCCAGAATCTCCTGCCAGGCCTAATGGGTCCAGAATCTCCGGCTGCATAGGGGGCCAGTAAATAGTCCTCCTCTCTAGGTGGGAAATCTTGACCTGTTCTTATCATGGCCGCCTCCATTTTCCAAGGCAGTTGATACGTTACTACCGTCAGGCTTATAGTAACAGTGGTAGTGGACATGCATCCTTGCTGCTGGAGGGGTGTTGATGGCGCTGGTAGTCTGGGGATGAGCGGCTCTGGCTACGGTAGCTCTTGGAAACGGAGCACGCCATCTTATGACTCCTGTAAACAGCGCACTTGGGGTGTAGCAGTTGGGTCATCCAGACATACCTAAGTGTAGGTGTGCATTTATTTCCGCTAAAGGAATCCGCACCGTCACATTTACAATCACACAGGTACATCAGGTGTCTGGGAAGTTTTTAGACCGGGTCTCGGCTCTCTAGGACGTACCGTTCCTGAGATATTCCCAAAAAATGACCTGCATTAGCCAATAAAAGCCTGCAAGTCTTTCACTTATATCCCAACTGCCATAACCACGGTCACATGTCCCTTATCAGCCAATGGAAGCTCACAGGTCCTTTGTCTCCACATACACAGAGTTTTACACCAGGTTTCCATAACAACCCAGCCATTTTTCCTCACTGCGGTAGGTCAGCTTTAACCACTTCGCATCCAGGCCATTTCCCCCTTCCTGACAGAGCCATTTTTTGCAAATCTGACGTGTCACTTTATGTGGTAATAACTTTTAAACGCTTTTACTTATCCAGGCCATTCTGAGATTATTTTTACACATTGTACTTCATGACAATGGTAAAATGGAGACAAAAAAAAATCATTTTTAATTATAAAAAAATACCAAATTTACCATAAATTTTGAGAAATTAGCAAATTTCCTAATTTCTATTTCTCTACTTTTATAATAGATAGTAATACCTCCAAAAATAGGTATTACTTTACATTCCCCATATGTCTACTTCATGTTTGGATCATTTTGTGAATGTCATTTTATTTTTTGGGGACGTTAGAAGGTTTAGAAATTTAGAAGCAAATCTTGAATTTTTTTTAGAGAATTTCTAAAACCCACCTTTTAAGGACCAGTTCAGGTCTGAAGTCACTTTGTGCGGTTTACATAATAGAAACCACCCAAAAATTACACTATTTTAGAAACTACACCCCTCAAGGTATTCAAAACTGATTTTACAAACATTGTTAACCCTTTAGGTGTTACACAAGAATTAATGGAAAATGGAGATGAAATTTCAGAATTTCACTTTTTTGGCAGATTTTCCATTTTAATCATTTTTTTCTGCTAACAAAACAAGGGTTAAAGTCAAACAAAACTCAATATTTATTGCCCCGATTCTTTAGTTTACAGAAACACCCCATGTGTGGTTGTAAACTGCCGTATGGCCACACGGCAGGCAGCAGAAGGAAAGGAACGCCATATGGTTTTTGTAAGGGAGATTTTGCTGGACTGGTTTTTTGACACCATGTCCCATTTGAAGGCCCCCTGATGCACCCCTAGAGTAGAAACTCCAAAAAAGTGACCCATTTTGGAAGATACACCTCTCAAGGGATTAAAAACTGATTTTTATAAACGTTGTTAACCCTTTAGGTGTTCCACAAGAATTAATGGAAAATGGAGATGAAATTTCAGAATTTAATTTTTTGGGCAAATTTTCAATTTTTATCCATTTTTCCAGTAACAAAGCCAGGGTTAACAGCCAAACAAAGCTCAATATTTATTGCCCTGATTCTGTAGTTTACAGAAACACCCCATATGTGGTTGTAAACTACTGCACGGGCACACGGAAGGGCACAGAAGGAATGGAGCGCCATGTCGTTTTTGGAAAGCAGATTTTACTGGACTGGTTTTTTGACACCATGTCACATTTGAAGACCCCCTGATGCACCCCTAGAGTAGAAACTCCAGAAAAGTAACCCCATTCTGGAAACTACGGGATAAGGTGGCAGTTTTGTTGGTACTATTTTAGGGTACATATGATTTTTGGTTGCTCTATATTACACTTTTTCTGAGGCAATGTAACCAAAAATTGCTGTTTTGGAACCTTTTTTTTGTTATTTACAATGTTCATCTGACAGGTTAGATCATGTGGTATTTTTATAGAGCAGGTTGTTACGGATGCGACAATACCAAATATGACTACTTATTTTTGTTGTTTGCTTCAGTTTTACATAATAAAGCATTTTTGAAAAAAAAAATTTACAATTTTTTGGTGTCTCCATTCTAAAAGCCATAGTTATTTTTTTGGTTTTTTTTGTCTTATGTAGGGTTTTTTTTTTTCTGGTATGAGATTACGGTTTGATTGGTACTATTTTAGGGTGCATATGACTTTTAAATTTTTTACGGTGTTTACCTGAGGGGTTACGTAATGTGATATTTTTATACAGCAGGTACTAACGGACGTGGAGATATCAAATATCTATGCTTTTAAAAAAATGTATTTATGTTTTACACAATGATATCATTTTTTAAACAAAAAAATATATAATTTTAGTGTTTCCATAGTCAGAGAGCCATAGTTCTTTTTTTTTTTCCCCTGTTAAAGGGGCAGTCGCTGTGTAGGTCTCTGTTAAGGGGGCCGGAAATTATGGAGGTCACAGTTAAGGGGACTAAAACCTATCGTCAGAGTTAAGGGGCGGACCCCTGTAAAGGTCACTGTTAAGGGGGTGGGATGCTGTCAAACTCACGGTTAAAGGGGCAGGTTACTGTGAAGGTTTTAAAGTTAAGGGGGTGGGCTGCTGTCGAGGTCCTATTTTTAGGAGATGGGGCACTGTGGGGGGTCGGTGTTAGGGGTGAGGGGTGTGGACGTCAGTGTTAAGGAGGCAGGGTACAGCAGATGTCACTGTTATAGTGGATACTGTTGATATCTTTTAACTACACACACAAACATTAAATGTAATAGATGAAGTATACCCGTGTGAAGCTAGGTCCTTCAGCCAGTGTGTATATATATATATATAATATTCAAGTGCCAAGACCTCAGCATAGCACACCACCACTACCACTAATATTAATCCTGTAAGCATTGTACCGGGGTGGGCTCCCCAGGATACAGCGAAGTCACAGACAAGGAAAGCGACACGGACACCAGCTTAATATGCAAGAACAGAACCTTTACTTATGCAAAAAAGTAATATCACAAACATAACCAAAACAATGCAAGCATGCATAGAAAAACGCTATATCCCGGACCCACAGTCAATGTCCCTGCCCACTGGACAGGCCTAGCCGATGGCGGACACAGCAGAGCCTGCAAGTTGTGCTGTGCCGCTACAGAGGACACCCCTAGCCGTTGGAAGACGCAGCAGAGACTGCAAGTAAATAACTGCGCTGCAAGTCCAGTACAGAAAAGCCTAGAAAAACAATATAATCCTAACTAATGCGAGGCCTAGGCTAGTCTCTGTTACTTCAGACGCCACACAATATATTGCAATCCGAAAACAGGGTGCACTGACCTGCGTCCGTTCTGGGCCCGAGGATGCAGCCTACCAGGGATGGCCACCAACGTCTCAGCAACTGTGCGGCCTTGCTTGATGATGAGGCCTTCTGTCCACACACTGAACTGGTCTTCCTAGGACAACCTCTCTTTCAAAAGAGCTGGATTCAGTCAGGGTATAACAGTTACTCTCCTTCTTTTGAGTGTCCATTAACTGCCGGCCATCTGCAAGCCAGGATGGAATCGGATTCAGTCCCTCACAACACAATCCTTCCATCATATCAGATCACCACTTCCTGCTCTGTCTGGCACACACAGCATGAGTCATCAGCATGAGTCATCTGCATGAGTCATCATCTGTTTTGCATATTCAAATCCCAGAGTGTGCTGGCTGTAGCTGCAAAACAGTGGCCTCTAGTGCCCGGAATGTCAAATGACAGTTTCAGTACAAACATTATGCAGAAATAGCTGTTTCACAATCTCACAATCCCATGGATGCCAGCCACGTCACCACAACAAGTGCAAATCATCGTGTGAATAGTACAGTTCACTTATACTACACACACATTTCCCCTGTCATACACAAAGTACATATAAAGCACTTTCACTCACAGTATATATGACATGTGCAGCTCCTCCACTCCAGTATATATACAGCATCTCCTCCACTCCAGTATATACACAGCATCTCCTCTGCTCACAGTATATACACAGCATCTCCTCCACTTCAGTATATACACAGCATCTCCTCTGCTCACAGTACATACACAGCATCTCCTCCTCTCACAGTATATACACAGCATCTCCTCCACTTCAGTATATACACAGCATCTCCTCTGCTCACAGTATATACACAGAATCTCCTCCACTCACAGTATATACACAGCATCTCCTCCGCTCACAGTACATACACAGCATCTACTACTCTCACAGTACATACACAGCATCTACTACTCTCACAGTATATACACAGCATCTCCTCCGCTCACAGTACATACACAGCATCTCCTCCGCTCACAGTATATACACAGCATCTCCTCCGCTCACAGTATATACACAGCATCTCCTCCGCTCACAGTACATACACAGCATCTCCTCCGTTTACAGTATATACACCGCATCCCCCGCTCACAGTATATACACAGCATCTCCTCCGCTCACAGTATATACACAGCATCTCCTCCACTCACAGTACATACACAGCATCTCCTCCGTTTACAGTATATACACCGCATCCCCCGCTCACAGTATATACACAGCATCTCCTCTGCTCACAGTATATACACAGCATCCCCCGCTAACAGTATATACACAGCATCTCCTCCGCTCACAGTACATACACAGCATCTCCTCCGTTTACAGTATATACACCGCATCCCCCGCTCACAGTATATACACAGCATCCCCCGCTCACAGTATATACACAGCATCTCCCGCTCACAGTATATACACAGCATCTCCTCCGCTCACAGTACATACACAGCATCTCCTCCGCTCACAGTACATACACAGCATCTCCTCGGCTCACAGTATATACACATCTCCTCTGCTCACAGTATATACACAGCATCTCCTCGGCTCACAGTATATACACAGCATCTCCTCCACTCACAGTATATACACAGCACCTCCTCCGCTCACAGTATATACACAGCATCGCCTCCGTTAACAGTATATACACCGCATCCCCCGCTCACAGTATATACACAGCATCCCCCGCTCACAGTATATACACAGCATCCCCCGCTCACAGTATATACACAGCATATCCTATGCTCACAGTGTATATTCAGTATCTCTTCCACTCACAGTACATACACAACATCTCCTCCGCTCACAGTATATACACAGCATCTCCTCCACTCACAGTATATACACAGCATCTACTCCACTAACAGTATATACACAGCATCTCCTCCACTTACTGTATATACACAGCATCTACTCCACTAACAGTATATGCACAGCATCTACTCCACTCACAGTATATACACAACATCTACTCCACTAACAGTATATACACAGCATCTTCTCCACTCACAGTATATACACAGCATCTCCTCCACTAACAGTATATACACAGCATCTACTCCACTAACAGTATATACTCAGCATCTACTCCACTCACAGTATATACACAGCATCTCCTCCACTCACAGTATATACACAGCATCTCCTCCACTCACAGTATATACACAGCATCTCCTCCGCTCACAGTACATACACAGCATCTCCTCCACTCACAGTACATACACAGCATCTCCTCTGCTCACAGTATATACACAGCATCTCCTCTGCTCACAGTATATACACAGCATCTCCTCCGCTCACAGTATATACACAGCATCTCCTCCGCTCACAGTATATACACAGCATCTCCTCCACTCATAGAGGGAGGCCAACTGAAAACCGATTTATATAAGAAGCCTACAGATAGGAACAATCTTTTAAGATATGACAGTAATCATCCACGCCGCATGCTGGACTCCTTACCTTGGAGTCAGATGCTGCGTGTGAGACGAGTGGTACTGGATGATGATGTATTTACGAGCCGGATTGATGAGATGTGCAATAAATTTGCCAAGAGAAAATATCCAAGCAGGCTGTTACACAGATGGAGGGCCCGGATCTCCTTGGCTGACAGGGTGTCCACCGTACAGGATTCCTCTAGGAATAGGAATACGGGAAGAATCCGGTTTGTATCTACCTTTGGCCACCACAGTGTAGATATTGCACAGATCCTGAGAAAGGACTGGCATATCTCGCACAGTTGTCTCCCATCGGTATGTGAATTTGATAAACTGCCACTGATGGCATACAAACGTGGGGTTAACTTACGTGACAAGCTCATTAAGACCGACATAGGTGAAGTTAGTAAAGGAGGTCAGACATTTTTGAAACCTAGGAAGACAGGTAATTTCCCTTGCTTGGGTTGTTGTAACAGTGGAAACACGTTGAAAGGGAACACCTTTGTTCTCCCATATAGTGGAAAAAAAATGAACATCAGGAAGTACTGCACATGCCGATCCAAGTTTGTCATCTACATGATCGTCTGTCCCTGTAGTTTAATCTATGTGGGGGAGACGACCATGGAGGTCAGAGAGCGTATCAACAAACACAAAAGTACGATAAGGAGCAAAATGCTGGACAAGCCGGTGGCCAAACATTTCGCTGACTGTGGACACTCTGTCAGCCAACTGAGATTCCGGGTCATCGATTCTGGGCCAACTCCAAAGAGAGGAGGAGACAGGGAACGTGTGCGAAAGAAAAAAGAGCTAAAATGGATTTTTTCTTTACAAGCTCTACAACCTCATGGATTGAATATTGAGTTTAATGCAAACAATGTAGACAGATAGATAGAGGACCTTTTTAAATATTGAGGTCCAATTCAGTATATCATGTTTTTTACTGGGTATTTTAAGGTGTATATATATATACATACATATTTGTTTTACACCTCTGTATTTACAGAATATAAATATTTCTAAGCACATCACTTATATGATCATCTGCTTCCTAATGTACAAGTTGATTCTTTGTCATAGATGTGTGTTCTTTGGCATCCGATTGTTGGCAATACCTGTTGATAATGTCAGTGTTAATTTTTTCTATGCATGGATCCAGTTGGCCTATATCGGCCTTTTGTTTAAATAATCTGCTTAATGTATATACCATATATGGATTTATGTGGGATATGTGATGGCGCTTTTTTTAGGTGCATCTATTATGATATATTATTGTTGATTATACTTTGGATTTACTGTTGTACCTTGTTCGGCTCTCTAGGACCTTTTGTGGGTCACGTGATGGTCACATGATCTATGATGCGCCTGACATGTGACCAGGAATAGCGCTGTCTATTGGTTCACATGCGGCGCCTGTACAAGGAGTAGTGCGGCCTTTTGGCTGACAGTGGCGACGGCGCCCCGCCCACTCATGGACGGGATGACATCACGGACATGCGCAGTAGGTCCATAGAGACGCCGACAGGTATGGCCAGCGTGGAGATGCAGCTGGAGGCGGACTAATGAATAACAGGTACATTTGACTTTTGAAGCAACATTCCCATTGGCAGCAACGATGGTTTTAATGAACTCGCAGGTGATATTAAGTAGTATGTCTTGCTCATTGGTTATATTTTGTCACATGGGGGGCTCATTAGGGTATTTATATGTTTAATGCATTTTGTACCAGTATACTTGAGAAAGGCTATGTGACGGCGTTGGATTGGCGGTCCCACCACGGCTGATGCATTCCGGACACGTCAGAAGATCCATATTGTGCTGCTCTACAACTATTTCTTACTACTAAATACAGGTTGTGAATAGGATGCACAGAGGTGTTGATCCTCCAAAAAAGGGTGCTCACAGTCCCACAGTGTCACCCCACTGTTAAATAGAACAGAAAAAATATTTGACTAAAAGGACTGGGCACACCTAGGATATGGGATCAGTCACTTTAACCGCCTCCGGACCGCCTAACGCAGATGTGCGGTCCGGAGGCGGCAGCCCTGCGCACGACGACGCATATACGCGTCATCTCGCGAGGGCCGGGATTTCCTGTGAACGCGCGCACACAGGCGCGCGCGCTCACAGGAACGGAAGGTAAGCGAGTGGATCTCCAGCCTGCCAGCGGCGATCGCTCGCTGGCAGGCTGGAGATCTGATTTTTTTAACCCCTAACAGGTATATTAGATGCTGTTTTGATAACAGCGTCTAATATACCTGCTACCTGGTCCTCTGGTGGTCCCTTTTGTTAGGATCGACCACCAGAGGACACAGGTAGGTCAGTAAAGTCGCACCCAAACACTACACTACACTACACCCCCCCGTCACTTATTAACCCTTTATGAACCCCTGATCACCCATGATCACCCCATATAAACTCCCTGATCACCCCCCCTGTCATTGATCACCCCCCTGTCATTGATCACCCCCCTGTCAGGCTCCGTTCAGACGTCCGTATGATTTTTACGGATCCACGGATACATGGATCGGATCCGCAAAACACATGCGGACGTCTGAATGAAGCCTTACAGGGGGGTGATCAATGACAGGCGGGTGATCACCCATATACACTCCCTGATCACCCCCTGTCATTGATCACCCGCCTGTCATTGATCACCCCCCTGTAAGGCTCCATTCAGACGTCCGCATGTGTTTTGCGGATCCGATCCATGTATCCATGGATGCGTAAAAATCATACGGACGTCTGAATGGAGCCTTACAGGGGGGTGATCAATGACAGGGGGGTGATCAGGGAGTCTATATGGGTGATCACCCCCTGTCATTGATCACCTCCCTGTAAGGCTCCATTCAGATGTCCGCATGTGTTTTGCGGATCCGATCCATGGATCCGTAAAAATCATACGGACGTCTGAATGGAGCCTTATCAGGGGGGTGATCAATGACAGGGGGGGTGATCCGGAAATCTATATGGGTGATCACCCCCCTGTCATTGATCACCCCCCTGTCATTGATCACCCCCCCCTGTAAGGCTCCATTCAGACATTTTTTTGGCCCAGGTTAGCGGAAATTTTGTTTTTGTTTTTGTTTTTTCTTACTAAGTCTCATATTCCACTAACTTGTGTCAAAAAATAAAATCTCACATGGACGCACCATACCCCTCACGGAATCCAAATGCGTAAACATTTTTAGACATTTATATTCCAGACTTCTTCTCACGCTTTAGGGCCCCTAAAAAGCCAGGGCAGTATAAATACCCCACATGTGACCCCATTTCGGAAAGAAGACACCCCAAGGTATTCCGTGAGGGGCATATTGAGTCCATGAAAGATTGAAATTTTTGTCCTAAGTTAGCGGAAAGTGAGACTTTGTGAGAAAAAAACAAAAAAAATCAATATCCGCTAACTTATGCAAAAAAATAAAAAATTCTATGAACTCGCCAGGCCCCTCATCGAATACCTCGGGGTGTCTTCTTTCCAAAGTGGGGTCACATGTGGGGTATTTATACTGCCCTGGCTTTTTAGGGGCCCGAAAGTGTGAGAAGAAGTCTGGGATCCAAATGTCTAAAAATGCCCTCCTAAAAGGAATTTGGGCACCTTTGCGCATCTAGGCTGCAAAAAAGTGTCACACATGTGGTATCGCCGTACTCAGGAGAAGTTGGGCAATGTGTTTTGGGGTGTCATTTTACATATACCCATGCTGGGTGAGATAAATATCTTGGTCAAATGCCAACTTTGTATAAAAAAATGGGAAAAGTTATCTTTTGCCAAGATATTTCTCTCACCCAGCATGGTTATATGTAAAATGACACCCCAAAACACATTCCCCAACTTCTCCTAAGTACGGCGATACCAGATGTGTGACACTTTTTTGCAGCCAAGGTGGGCAAAGGGGCACATATTCCAAAGTGCAAGTTTCGGATTTCACAGGCCATTTTTTACAGATTTTGATTGCAAAGTACTTCTTACACATTTGGGCCCCTAAATTGCCAGGGCAGTATAACTATGCCACAAGTGACCCCATTTTGGAAAGAAGACACCCCAAGGTATTCCGTGAGGGGCACGGCGAGTTCCTAGAATTTTTTATTTTTTGTCACAAGTTAGCGGAAAATGATGATTTTTCTTTTTTTTTCTTTTTTCCTTACAAAGTCTCATATTCCACTAACTTGAGACAAAAAATAAAAAATTCTAGGAACTATCCATGCCCCTCACGGAATACCTTGGGGTGTCTTCTTTCCAAAATGGGGTCACTTGTGGCGTAGTTATACTGCCCTGGCAATTTAGGGGCCCAAATGTGTGAGAAGAACTTTGCAATCAAAATGTGTAAAAAATGGCCTGCGAAATCCGAAAGGTGCTCTTTGGAATGTGTGCCCCTTTGCCCACCTTGGCTGCAAAAAAGTGTCACACATGTGGTATCGCCGTACTCAGGAGAAGTTGGGGAATGTGTTTTGAGGTGTCATTTTACATATACCCATGCTGGGTGAGAAAAATATCTTGGTCAAATGCCAACTTTGTATAAAAAAAATTGGAAAAGTTGTCTTTTGCCAAGATATTTCTCTCACCCAGCATGGGTATATGTAAAATGACACCCCAAAACACATTCCCCAACTTCTCCTGAGTACGGCGATACCAGATGTGTCACACTTTTTTGCAGCCAAGGTGGGCAAAGGGGCACATATTCCAAAGTGCACCTTTCGGATTTCACCGGTCATTTTTTACACATTTTGATTGCAAAGTACTTCTCACACATTTGGGCCCCTAAATTGCCAGGGCAGTATAACTACCCCACAAGTGACCCCATTTTAGAAAGAAGACACCCCAAGGTATTCCGTGAGGGGCATGGCGAGTTCCTAGAATTTTTTATTTTTTGTCGCAAGTTAGTGGAATATGAGACTTTGTAAGAAAAAAATTAAAAATCATCATCATTTTCCGCTAACTTGTGACAAAAAATAAAAAGTTCTATGAACTCACTATGCCCATCAGCGAATACCTTAGGGTGTCTACTTTCCGAAATGGGGTCATTTGTGGGGTTTTTCTACTGTCTGGGCATTGTAGAACCTCAGGAATCATGACAGGTGCTCAGAAAGTCAGAGCTGTTTCAAAAAGCGGAAATTCACATTTTTGTACCATAGTTTGTAAACGCTATAACTTTTACCCAAACCATTTTTTTTTTGCCCAAACATTTTTTTTTTATCAAAGACATGTAGAACTATAAATTTAGCAAAAAATTTATATATGGATGTCGTTTTTTTTGCAAAATTTTACAGCTGAAAGTGAAAAATGTCATTTTTTTGCAAAAAAATCGTTACATTTCGATTAATAACAAAAAAAGTAAAAATGTCAGCAGCAATAAAATACCACCAAATGAAAGCTCTATTAGTGAGAAGAAAAGGAGGTAAAATTCATTTGGGTGGTAAGTTGCATGACCGAGCGATAAACGGTGAAAGGAGTGTAGTGCCGAAGTGTAAAAAGTGCTCTGGTCATGAAGGGGGTTTCAGCTAGCGGGGCTGAGGGGGTTAATTGATATAATAAATGTGATAATAATGTGATATACAATACAATATTAAAATAGCAATGCAATAAAACCTTTAGTACCACCTTAAATAAATAACTTAGTGTTAGACAAGGGCATCGTAACATCAGTAATAGCAACTGCACAAAATAAGCTAAAAGATATAATAGCTGACATGTGGGATAATGGCAGCGACTAAGTAAAAAGTATCCAAGTAGCGACAAAGTTAATTAAGTAAAGAGACAAAGTTCATTAGATACAATGAAAGCAGCACTGGTGTATCCACCTGTAGGGAATGGTAAAATGCCTTATATGGTGCACAGTTCTAAATTGAACCCAAATGTTCCATGAAAGAGGGGTAATTCTAATGCGTTTCTATAATAGTAGGATCTTCCCCACCAAATTATTTCAATTGTTAATATTGGGGCCCTTTAGTCAGACTTTCTATAGATATAGGCAGCCGATTGTATATAAGGTCTCAAAAGAACTGCTTGTAGAGCTCAAACACTTGAATGGGTTATTGTACATTCCCCGGGGCCTACTTACTCCACATAAAAACTCCCCCTTTTTACCCCCCAACCTCTCACGCCCTTAAATGAATACACACAGTCCGAGTTGGATTAAATCGGCCACAGCAGCCGTTTATTAATAAATAAATACATAACATATATGTATATATATATAAATATATAACAATAACTTTTTCCATACCCCCTGACGAGGGAGGTCATAGAAGCCCCAAATTTCTCACATATATGTATAAACACGCCAACCCGGCACTTCCATCTTGCCTCCAGCCGCAAAACTCCAGCTCGGAGACACCAACTGATGGACGCCTCTCTGAACAAACCAAAAATGCCCCAACTGTGAGAGTCCAGCCCCCCCTCCTGGGGTCCCTCCCATTTTCCACACCATTCAAGACCACCAGCTTCTATAACCTTCCCCTGCCAACAACGCGCGGCTTGACTCCTCCCTCAAGCCCGCGCGTTCCTCCACATGCAAAGCGCCCTCTCAATGCCTCCCTGCAGGCCCAAAGACCACAAGTCAATCCTCACCGCGTTCAAATGAACACCATCAGCCTCCAAAATCCTCCTGTACCCGCCTCCAACTCCACATGCTGAACCACCACCGCCCCATTCCTGGCCGCAAACTTACCCACCGCCCTGTTCACCTTCACCCTTGTCTTATCCACCCTCTCAAAAGACCTGGCCTCTCGCCATGACTGCCTATACACCAAATCCGACCAAACCATGATCATCCCAGGAAACAAGGACCACAAGCGCAACAAGTCAAACTTGATATCCTTGATCAAATCCCGACAAGACCTCACCCCCAAGTCATTACCACCCACATGCAGCACCAGAATATCCAGGGCCCTATCCAACCTTGCATGCCTATGAACATCACCCATCACACTCCCCCACAACATTCCCCTGCGTCCAATCCATCTCACCACCGCCTCATCCCGTCCTATCCCCAACTGCCGCCCGTTGGGCCTCACATCCGCCCGCAAAGCACCCCAAAAAACGAACGAATGTCCCAGGATCCAGACTAACGCCGCCTCACAACCTGCAACAAGAAAAACGAGAACGAAAACACAAACAAAACCACTGCGCCCTCCAACCCCAACTCACAAGCCCCACAGACACACATACAACTTAAAACGGGCCGACTCCCACCGCCCAATCTTCTTAATCACCTCGTCCCCCAACCCCAATCTGGCAGCCTCCGTCGCCGCCCCATCCTCGTACAAATCCACATCGGAATAATCCTACAAGCAAAATTCAACTTCCCTAACAAGGATTGCAACTCCTTCAAATGAATCTTTGGCCCCACCCTCGCCGACTGCACTGCAGCCCTCACATCAACCAGTTTGTCCTCAGGTAACCTACACTCCATCTGAACCGTATCCAGCACTATGCCTAAAAAACACAACTGTGTAGTGGGGCCAACCGTCTTTTCTGCCGACAACGGCACCCCTAACTCCCTAAACACCGACTGCAACGAGGCCAACAGCAACCCACACATCCTGGAACCCGCCGGCCCCAAACAAAGGAAGTCATCCAAATAATGAATGAGCGACTAACACCCCACCACATCCTTCACCACCCATTCCAAGAAGGAGCTAAACTTCTCAAAATAAGCGCAAGAGATCGAACACCCCATCGGCAAACACCTGTCCACAAAATACCCCCCCTCCCAAAAACATCCCAACAAGTGCAAACTATCCGGATGAACCGACAATAAGCGAAATGCGGCCTCAATGTCCGCCTTTGCCAACAGCGCACCCGGCCCCAACTTCCTAACCCAACTAACCGCCGTATCAAACGAGGTGTAAACAACCGAACACAATTCCAGATCAATCCCATCATTCACCGACGACCCCTTTGGGAAAGCTAAATGGTGAATCAGCCGAAAAGCATTCGGCTCCTTCTTCGGAACCACCCCCAACGGAGAAACCACCAAGTTCCCCAAAGGTAACTCCACAAACGGCCCATACATTCTCCCCAAACTCACCTCCTTAGCTAGTGTCTGAGACACCACTTCCGGGTGCATCAAAGCTGACCTCAAATTCTTACCTCTTCCACCCCCCGCATCCTCATGACAAGACGGAATCACAAACCCCTCCTCAAACCCCCTCCGCCCCAACCCTATCCGGGTACCTACTTAAATACGGCCCCATATGAAACCCCCCTCCCCACTCGCCCCCACCCCGGGGCCCATCCCCCCCAAAACCTGCCCAGATCCCCCAGCCACCGCTTCAACCTCGCTTCCCCTCCCCAATCCCCAAGCTTGCAAAGGCCTGACCCGCCTTGCCCTAAACCAGCCAACCCGCACAGTAACCGCCCCAAACCACCAAATAAATCAGCCTGACCACCCCCGCTGGCCCCCAACCCCACACCTTGCAATAATGTAAACAGTGTCCCCAAGATTGCCTCACCTGGCTGCCCGGGTGCTGTGAACCCCGCAGCCGTTGATCCGTATTCCTGCCGCTCCACTTCCGATCGCACCATCCTGGACCCCGCTTCTGGTAACCGTCCACTGCAGCCCGGTGACACAGCACTCTCAGGGCTGGCCGCGTCTTGTTCAGCCCCTGCCATCTGCTCACTCGACTCTTCATTAAGACCAGCCGCCGGCTGTCCGTCATCCATAAGGGGCCTTTGCACCTGAATCTCTCCGTCTCCCGGTGCACAGCCCCGCAGACCCTCGCTCCACTTGCTCTCCCACGTCGAGCAGGCCTCCCCCAGGCCTAGGAGGGGAGCCTGCAGTACCTGGTCCCACATTCTCGCCGTCTGCAGCCGCACGCGATGAAGGGGGCCGCCCCCCTCCCTTCACTGAGTCGCGCCGTGCATGTGGATTCCTCCGGAGCCGTGAGAGTGTCCCCCACTGCCCAGAGGGTCCCTAGAGGGGCTCCTAACCCAGCGCTGGACTCTGGGGGTGTCCTCCTCAATCAGGCGCGTCGGCGGCCTAGCCTGCCGCGGCCGTTTGTCCTCTAACGGCGGGCAAACTGCACCTGCCGCCTCCCCCTGTAACAAGACGGCTACCTTGTCTTCAAGCCAGCCTTGACCACGGACCTCCGCCGCTGCCCGCAGCCTCTCCAGGACTTCCTCGACACCCGACATGTTAAGCTAGGAGCTGGACAGGATGCCGAGATGTCCGCTCTCCTGCTCCTCTTCTCCCGAAATGGCGTCAGTCAGTTGGATCCGCCCCCTCTTGAAGCTCCGCCCCCACCCGCGCGACTCCATCCCCTCACTATCCTAACTCTTCCTAGCCACTCCTCGGCCCCGGAGCCCAAAACCCCTCATGCAGGCCTACCTCCAGCGTCCGGCCTTTCTGGATTTGTGGAGGCACAGATCTGGAGAAGAGAAGTCGAGGACCAAAAAAATTATGTTGTACTGAAAGTTTAAAAGAGCATGGTGGCCACCATAATTCTTAAATAGAAGAAGTTAATAAAAAAAAGCAGGACTCTTCCTACAGATGGCCACCCCACCAAACTAGATAATCGAGGTATAAGAGCCTTGATAATAGAGATGAATAATCACTCTGGCTGAGCTTCAAAAATCCTGTGTGCAGATGGGAGAAAGTTCCAGAAGGTCAACAATCACTGTAGCACTTCTCCATTTGTAACCTGAAAGAAGCCTCATCTCAGTAAAAGACACATGAAGGCCATCTGGAGTTTGCAAAAAAAAAGCACCTAAAGGACTCTTTAAAAAATAATATTTTTTTTGGTCTAATGAAACCAGGATTGATCTTTTTGGCCTCAATTCTAATCATCCTGTCTGGAGGAAACAAGGCACTGTCCATCACCTGCCCAATACCATCCCTACAGTGAAGCTTGGTGCTAGTAGCAACATGTTGGAGGGTGTTTTTTAGTGGTTGGACAGGGAGACTGCTCAGTTTTGAGAAAAAGCTGAATGACCAAACCTGACCCAGAGTGTTCTGCATCAGATTGGGCCAAAGGTTCACCTTCTAACAAGAAAATGACCCTAAGCACACAGCTAAGACAGCATACATAGGAGCGGCTTAGAGACAACTCTGTAAATATCCTTGAGTGGCTCAGCTAAAGCCCTGAACCCAATCAAACATCTCAGGAGAGACCTGAAAAAGGCTGTCCACCAATGGCCCCCATCTAACCTTACAGAACTTGAGAATATCTTCAGAGAAGAATTGCAGAGAATCAGGGGTGCAAATCTTGTGGCATGATCCGCAAGAAGACTGGAGGCTGGAATCACTGTCAAAGGGGCTTCAAATAAGCGGGTCTGAATACTTATGTTTATGTCTTTTCAACAAATTTGAAAAAATTGTGAACAGTCTGCATTCACTTTCTCATTATGGAGTATTGTGTGCAGAATGATAGGGAAAACCCTTTATATATATATATACACAGTCATGTGAAAAAATTAGGACACCCTTTGAAAGCATGTGGTTTTTTGTAACATTTTTAATAAAAGGTTATTTCATCTCCGTTTCAACAATACAGAGAGATTAAAGTAATCCAACTAAACAAAGAAAACTGAAGAAAAGTCTTTTCAAGATCTTCTGTAAATGTCATTCTACAAAAATGCCTATTCTAACTGAGGAAAAAGATAGGACACCCTTGCCCCTAATAGCGAGTGTTACCTCCTTTGGCTGAAATAACTGCAGTGAGACGGTTCTTGTAGCCACCTACCAGTCTTCGACATCGGTCTGAGGAAATTTTACCCCACTCCTCAATGCAGAACTTTTTCAGCTGTGAGATGTTTGAGGAGTTTCTTGCACGTACAGCCCTTTTCAAGTCACCCCACAGCATCTCAATGGGATTCAAATCTGGACTTTGACTTGGCCATTCCAGGACTCTCCATTTCTTCTTTTTCAGCCAATCTTTGGTTGATTTACTAGTATGTTTTGGGTCATTGTCATGTTGCATGGTCCAGTTCCGCTTCAGCTTTAATTTTCTAACTGATGGTCTCACATGTTCTTCAAGCACCTTCTGATACACAGTAGAATTCATCGTGGATTCTATGATGGTGAGCTGACCAGGTCCTGCTGCAGCAAAGCAGCCCCAAACCATGACACTTCCACCTCCATGCTTCACAGTTGGTATGAGGTTCTTTTCTTGGAATGCTGTGTTTGGTTTACGCCAAACATGTCCTCTGCTGTTGTGTCCAAATAATTCAATTTTGGACTCATCTGTCCAAAGAACATTATTCCAGAAGTCCTGGTCTTTGTCAACTTTATCTCTGGCAAATGTCAGTCTGGCCTCGATGTTTCTCTTGGAAAGCAAAGGTTTCCTCCTTGCACACCTCCCATGCAAGTTAAACTTGTACAGTGTCTTTCTGATTGTAGAGGCATGTACTTCTACATCAACAGTAGCCAGAGCCTGCTGTAGTTCTCGAGATGACACTTTAGGGTTTTTGGAGACCGCTTTTAGCATCTTGCGGTCTGCTCTTGGGGTGAACTTGCTGGGGCGACCAGTCCTGGGCATGTTGGCAGTTGTTTTGAAAGCCCTCCACTTGTAGACTATCTTCCGGACAGTGGAATGGCTGATTTCAAAATCTTTTGAGATCTTTTTAAATCCCTTCCCAGACTCATAGGCTGCTACAATCTTTTTTCTGAAGTCCTCTGACAGCTCTTTTGCTCTCACCATGGTGCTCACTCTCACTTCAACAGTCAGGAGCACACCAAACTAAATGTCTGAGGTTTAAATAGGGCAAGCCTCATTCAACATGCAGAGTAACGATCTACTAATTATGTGCACCTGGTGTGATATACCTGTGTGAGATCTGAGCCAATTTAAGAGGGAATACATGTGAGGGTGTCCTATCTTTTTCCTCAGTTAGAATAGGCATTTTTGGAGAATGACATTTACAGAAGATCTTGAAAAGACGTTTCTTCAGTTTTCTTTGTTTAGTTGGATTACTTTAATCTCTCTGTATTGTTGAAACGGAGATGAAATAACCTTTTATTAAAAATGTTACAAAAAACCACATGCTTTCAAAGGGTGTCTTAATTTTTTCACATGACTGTATATATATATATATATATATATATATATATATATATATATATATTATACTCTAAGGCCACAACATAAAATCAGAAAATGTGAAAGGGTCTGAAGGCTTTCTGAATGCATTGTACAGTATATCCTTCATTGTGACTAAATTAAATTTACTTTTTTACTAATTGGTTTCGGCAGTTCAGCTCAGGTTTCCTTATTAGGATATAACATTTAGGGAAGAATATACAGGCTAATATTCCAGCAGATGAGGACAATATGGCGAATATCTCCACAGCCACCATGTTCTTTCCCCTTGTGCTCAGATAAGCCGGGATCATGGAGATCCAGACGCTGCAGAACACCAGCATGCTGAAGGTGATGTACTTGGCCTCATTAAAACTGTCCGGTAATGTCCTCACCATGAAAGCCAGAACAAGGCTTACAGCTGCCAGGAGCCCCAGATAACCCAACATGGAGTAGAAGCAGATATCTGAGCCTTCATTACACTGAATGATGATCTTCCCAGGATAAGAGTGGTGGTCAAACTCCTGATATGGAGGAGAGACTGACAACCAAATAGCACAGATCTTCACTTGTATGAAGGAACATATCACCACCACATAATAGGACAATCTGATCTCCACCAACTTCCTCCAGGAACTGCCTGGTTTGGTGGCTTTGAAAGCAATGCAGACCATGATAGTCTTGGCCAAAACTGAAGAGAGTGCAACTGAGAAGAAAATGCCAAAGGATGTTTGTCTCATCTTACAGGTTATGTCTACTGGACAACCAAGGAAGAAAGAGACACAGAGGAAGCTCAACATGATGGAGACCAGGAGGATGAAGCTCACTGTCCGGTTATTGGCCTTTACTAGAGGAGTGTCCCAATGTAAGATGAACTTTCTTATGATGTAGCAGGTTATAGCACAGCAGAGAATCACAATTATAGAGAAGACTGAAGCCACGGTATCTTCTTTATATGAGAGAAATTCATAGACTTTAGGAAAACATCTTGTTTTTCCTGGATCTGGCCACTGATCTTCAGGACATTTCTGGCAGATGTCACTGTCTGAAGAAAAAAATAAAGATTTAGTTTTGTGAAATGAAAACAAGTTATAACGGAATATAACGGAATTCCTGGACAGAATGCAAAATGGAAGCCTTTAAGAGGCATTCTGATCTGATCCATCATAATAGATTTCTATGTGTAAGCATACCAGGACTTTGTTTTCCTTCCTGCATAACGGAAACCAGACCTATAACGGAATACCCTAACACAACTGCAAACTCGGCACCCTGGTCAAAACTGCTGTAAACAGATTAAGTAAGTTGAAGATGAAATGATCTCCAAAAAATCATGAAGTTAAAAATGACACATTCCCTTTGTATCTTAAGCAAAAACATTTATTTTTATTTTCACCTTTTACATTTTCAATTGCCGAAAAAAGGAAAGGGGCTAGAAGAAAAACTGTGGGCCCCTGCATGGTTAGTACCTAGTCGTTCCTCTTTTAGCAAGTATCACAGCTTGTAAATGCTTTTTGGAGCAGCCATGAGTCTATCATTACTTGTTTGGGGAATTTTCCTCCATTCTCCTGGTAGACTGTCACGAGTTGGAGGTCCCAGGAGAGACCTCCGTGTCGTCAAGCAATAAACAAACGGAACTCAGGTACAGACACACAAAAGTTTATTGTACAAACAGAATCCAAGGAGGGAAACACAGGGAAATAGAGAGCTCTATGTAATGTCCGCACAGTGGGAGGAAAACCCCCACTGCGCCACTGTCTAGTAATACTCCAGAGGGGCGTGACTAAGCAACTCCTGGTATTCACTAGGGCCCCAGATGGTAGGGTTAGGCTTTGCCACAGGGAGTTGCCAGGGTCCACTCTGGAGTGTGAACTAGACAGTGACAACAGGAGCAAACGGACAACAGGTACCAGAAGGTACCGACGGTACATAGGCAAACATAACAAACAGGCAAATACAAGCAGGCAACTAAAAACGGAAGTTCATAGCAAGGAAACAGGAGTGACAATGAGCAGAGAAGGACTTGCTCCACTGGCAGTAAACTGCATGGCCTTGCCCATGGCACTCTGCTGCAAAGAAAGGTGCAGCAAGGCCTTGCTGAACAGAGACATTAATACAAACTTGGTGACTAAAACATAACTGGCAGAACAGATAACAAAACACAGGAAAGAGGACTGGAATGAACAAGTAGGAAACCCACAGAGCACAGACAGACAGACACGGATCCCATGGGTCAGCAGCATAGGAGAGTGAGTACAAACTAGGAGCAGGACAAGACAACACACACCAGGAGAGCTGACACAGAACTGAGGAAACCTCAGCCTTATATACAGGTTCCATGAGTGCAGCAGAGAGGCCACACCCATGGAGCAGACAGAGGATTAACTCCTAATAGGCACACAGGGGAGTTAACCCATAAAGAACCGCAAACACACAGGAACGGAGCTGCAGCGAGAGAATAGACAGAAGGTCACAGCCAAATGTAACAACTGTGACATAGACGTCTTCCAGTTCTGTGAGATTCTTGGGCCGTCTTTTATACTATGCTCTTTTGAGATCTATCTACAATGAAGGTTAGATCAGGGAATGTGAAGGCCATGGTAAAACCTTCAGTTTACGCCTTTTGAGGTAGTCTATTGTGGATTTCATTGAATCCATTATATATATTTAAACTCCATTTTAGGAAAAATGCATTCATTACCACAATGCACGAGGAAATTTGGCTTCATGGGAAATGAAAATTTTCCTGAAATTTGGATCAAATTGCACTTTGTTAACTTCAATTTGCTCAACACGAGTATAGAGACTTTGTACATCCAAGCTACACAAGTTGAATAGTTTATTGCAATCTAAACTTTTAATTCTCTTCAAAAGGTCATTCGTATCTCTCAGACACTGTGGAATCTCATCAACAATGTACTGCAAAAAGGAATAGATTGACAACGATTGTAGTCGTGAACCCATCCTGGAGACAGTAGGTCTGCCAGAGGGGTTCATCACATCCTTATTAGTGATGAGCGGGAGGTGCCAGATTCGATTTTGACGAAATTCTAATATTTGTCATTATTCTAGTTATCTCAATTAATATGCGATGTCAGAACTATTGGGTATGAATAAAGTCCATAAGTATAAGGCCTATATAAGAGTATGGACATGAGCCTAAGGGACAACCATTTTGTCTTATTTTAAAAGGCAGAGTGAGTTCAGGATTTTTTTTACTCTGAAATTGCTAACCTAAGGTTTACAATATGTACCAAAGTGTTTACCTAAGTCTGTTTTTGTGAGAAGGAGATGTCCCAAGGTCTAATGAAATGTAATTGCCTAGATAAGACAATGTATTAGAAATGTGCTGAGTTATGATGATTTTCAGTGAATAGAAAGACTCTAATCTTTCTTTGTGGTTTTATATGAATCAATGTATGAGTAGATTGATTTTATATTATCAATTTTAATATGTGTGCTGAATATATAGTATATAGATAAGAATATGGTCCTTATAGCTATATTCAGTTTTAAGATTAGAAACGAGGTACAAGTTCCTCTGTCATTTTTAGAATCTCTCAGTGTAACACACAAGTTAATTATTTCTCTCCTTGAGGTTTTTTTTGAATGGAGAAATGTGGACACAGGTGATCATGAAAAAACCTTGTCTTTTCCAAGAACAATGACTTAAGAATAGTCATGTGTATCTTGATTTAATTAGGTCTGGTCAAAAGATTTAAGGATAAACAAAGTGGTTGACTAAGTATAAAAGTCATTGTCTATTCAAGATCTTCTCAAGGTTTTGTCTGAAACCTTAGATAAAATGTATTGCTAGTATATAAATAAAAGAATGAAGTGAGTGCTTCGACTTTTGTATGGAGTACTAGAGCCATCTAGTGTTAGGGTAACAAAGATTTAGGGAGGTTCTATTGATTATATAGTGAGGTCACTAGTTAATGATAAAACGTGGCCAAGCCCTTTCTAAGATAGGATAAAAATATGGTATGGGCTGACAGAAGGGATCGATCTCTAGAGCTCTCTAGCTCTCTCTCTCTGACCATCTTCAAAAGACCAGATCCAGCCCTGACCACCTTTTCAGTCATTGGAGGCAGCCATCTTAGAACCATTGAAACTGATTTCTGCTAGCTGACATTTTGGTATATTATAATCTTATCTATATTTTATAGGATAATTAATTAATATAATACATATCTATATATATTCAATTAACCATACTTTGTGTATAGTATCTGTTTTGGAATAAGATTGGGGTGTACCTGTAGCATCATCCTGAAAATATATCCAATACAGGGAGATTGAATATATACTGGTGAAAACACGGTATTATCTCCAAGGAATTCAATTCAGTTCTAGACCAGTATGGTTGATTATATATATATTTGTATAGATAAAAGATAAACCAGATTTGGGTTTAATCGGACATTTGTCGGCTGAGAGAAATCAAGTATTAAATTGATTTTAAATATAATTGAGGGATATCATTATAAGAAGGCATAATTGTGTATATATATATATATATATTCTCAATTATTTTTGACTTTATCACTATTTTGCATATCATTGATTGAATTTTATTATCGCCAATTTTATTATATATATTATTTTGCACTATAAATTGTATTAATAAATTACATATATTTTGTCTGTAACTGGGTTTTGTCTTCAATTCAACGCAGATCACGAGCTTGTTTTAGCTTGATATTTATGATAATAAATTAGAATCTCCTTTATTACAGATTTTAATTTATTCCCATAAATAATATAGACTGTCAATCGGAGACAGCATAAATATTCCCACATTAATCTGGAGGTCCTACCGAGATCTGCTTGTAATAGAAACAAAATTTTGGGGTGCAAAAGATATATTTGATAAAGTTATTGTGGTAATTGTAGTGCAACAAGTAAAAACATGTCTGAGAACAATAGCGAGGCTAGCCAAGGCATGCAGGCTGCTGCTGCAGTGGTAAAGACTGATATGCATGATAGAAAGACTTAAGAATTAATTAAATATATTGTGATGTGTCATATGGATGACAGGTTGGATATTAAGAGAGAGTTAAAGGATTGGAGGGTTGAATTGGAAAAGAGAGCTGTAGAATATGCAGATGATGTCTGGTCTGATAAATCCCGGTTTGCTGATTATCTCTGTCACATTTCCCAAACTAAACATAAGAAAGATAAGGATTCATTAATCCTTCAATCTTGGCCTGAATTTGTATATTTAGTTGTTGAAATAGCAAAGCAATTAGAAAAAGCTAAATATAAAAATGTTGAACAGGCATATGAAATTGATACATTTCAAAAAGACCTATCTACAAATGGAAATTAAGGCGGCCATGGTTTCTGGTGAATTAGCACAATGGTCTGCTAAATTATCAGAATATAATGACAGAGACAATCAACAGCAAGAGGTAATAAGAACTCTGGAATGGAAATTAAGTCAGGCTACTAATGAACTGTCTAAATGTCAATTGTCTATGGTGGATCTAGATGAGGAATGTAAAAAGTTGTATAAGGACAATAGAAATTTACAAACAGAGTTAGATAACAGAGATCTTGACCCTTTACAATTCAGACAGCCTAAGGATACTAATAGAGTGCAGGTAAAATATTCCAGGGGGGAATTAGATGCAGAAAGTAAATATGACAACCCCTTTAATGGAGAAGAATTATTGGCTCTGAGAGAACATTCTCTTCCTAAATTAAGACTGATTTCACCTCCTAGGTCCTCTACAAGTTCAGTACAGAGATCTTATCAACCCATGATAGACACTACTAAAGTGATCAAGTTTCTCAAGGAAACTGTGGGTCAGTTTGCTAAAAAGGGGTCACCCTCCACAATAAGTCATTTGGAAATATATGAGTAGGCCATGAAAACTTTACATTTAGAACAGGACATACAGAAACTTGAATTTATTACCTGGGTATTCAAACCAAAACACCGGTATTTCTTTAATTCCCTTAGAGATATGGGTAGGGATTCTTGGTCCTGTGGTCGCAGAAATAAAAACTGAATTTGGTCCCTAAAAGTCCGCTACTGCTGCAAAGAGGGCCTTATTTACCCTGAAATGTAGACCTAATCAAAGTCCCAGGGAATTTTTGTCAGTCCTCAAAAATGCCTATAGTTTATCCGAAAAAGATCCCAATTTTGAAGGTAGTGAATTCATCCAGTTATTTTATGACGCTTTGCCCAATAAAATAAAATTTATTTTGGCCAGGGATTACCATCCTAGAAAAACTCTGGATTGGTTACTCACCGAGAGTACAACTCTGTACGCTGCAATACAAAATTGTGATGAGTCTCCTGATAGAAAATTTAAAAGAGTGAGTGAGGAAATAGCAGAAACTCACATAAAAAGAGATCAGGGAAAATTTGAGAGCCCTAAAAGGAGTTATGCTGATGTGTTAAAAACTCCTAGACCTTCCCAGCCAAATAAGGGTCCAAATGTTGCTGAAAAGAACCCAAACCACCAGAAGGAGTTTAGAAATAGACGGTTCCCTCCTTTTCAAAGATATCAAAATAATTATTATAGGGGATATCAACGTAGGCCAGAAAGGGTTCAAAGTGGTTCTGAGTCAGATGGTTCTGGGAGGTCACAATCATATCGGTACCAAAATCAATCTCCCAAAGATTATGGGAGAAAGAGAAGTAACCTATATGATCGAGTAGATCAAATCCAAGATCAGTTTGGTATGTTGATGCAGCGGATGGAGGAATTGTCTAAAACCATCACTGCTAACCCTAAAAATCCTTTTTTAGGGGTAACCCCTCCTGTAGAGAGTCCTCCCCAAATATAAAGGGGGAGAAGCAGGTAAGTATGTCAAATGTTGCAGAGGTTGATGACTTAAATGTATGTAAAGTGGAGCAATCTAACATAATTGTCTTTCCCTTTAAAAGGAATTTAACCCTTACAAAGCCACATGGCAAGGGGGAGGGGAAACCTGTTTGTTCTGTCTTACAGCACACAAAGTCTTCAGCTGCACAGAAGAAGGTATACGATCCTGCTCAAAAAAGGAAGGAGGAGGAGGAGTCGAGGACAAGTATAACTGCCAAGCAGGAAAGCAATTTCAATAATCATGCCAAATATCTTTGTTCCATACAGGAAATAGAAAATAGATATTATATGGAAGTTGAATTATTTGATAATGCCCCACCAATAATAGCCTTGATAGATACAGGTAGCCAAGCAACTTTATTATCTTTTAAAGTACTTCCAACAATTGCAGGATGTATCTTCTAACAGGTATAAGTTAAATAGTTTTAATGCTAACCTGGTAAGTGTCTCAGGCAATGCCCTCAAGGTTTTAGGTAAAGCTTGGATGGATGTTAAAGTAGGAAACAAAGTAATTAGCCATCCTACATTGATCGTGGATATGCCCATTGATAGATTACTTATTGGCATCGATTTCCTGAAAAGATTAAGCCCAGTTATTGATTTTGTTAATAAGGTGATATGGTCTCAAGTGAGGATGCCCATTAATTATGAACAATCACAATCCTATCACAATAGGCGTAACTGCCATGTGATACAGGAAAGGCCGGATTCCATTGAGGTATTTTTCCGAAATAGCCAAGTCCCTGATGTCTCTTTCCTGCAAATCACTCCAAATTCCACTATAGGTGAACAGGAAGATAACACCATATGTGTGTCTCCTGAATGAGTAAAATATGTCTGTTTGGAAGGGGATGTTCTTACAATCCACCTACACCCAGAAACTACTGACCCTACTGGGTTTAATGGTCACGAACAATTCCTAGTGGGAATGGAAAAGGTGGATGATGAGATGTTCTTCCCAGTACAGGTGAATGACTTAGGAAGAACTAAGAGGGCTAAATTGGATTTGCGCCATGAAAATAGTTATATTAGTAGGTATCTACTAAATCAAATGGCCAATTCTAAAGTGATTCGATATCCAAATCCACAAGATAATTGGATACATGACTTAGATAATGATTCTGATGATCATAATATAATTGCAAAATGTATATTAACCATTTCTATTGCAGGAAAATCGGCTACTCATTTATTCCTGGTGCTTGATGAACCCAGATATCCCATGTACATTGGCAACGATATTTTACATCGTTTTGCCATCCATGTGGATATAGTGAATTCCACATTGTGGACAAGATTAAAAGGGAATCCTGATGGTTTTATGGATGAACATGAAGCACTTAAGTCATCCCAGGTACTGCCTTATGCAGTCAGTGTAGTAGTGCCACGAGATATAATCATCCCTCCAGGTACTAATAATTTCCTGTTACCCATTCAGGTGTCAAAAGGCCAAAAATTTAAGAATTGTGATGCATTGATATGCCTATCAAACAGAATGCAACAATTAGGTATTTCAGGAAATCCTACCCCTATGGTGAATTTACAAACCTTTAAAACCCAAATAATTGTGAATAATGGTATGCCAAATGAAGTTCATTTGTCTAAAGACACTATCATTGGTATGGCATTAGATTCAGATTATTATACTTTTGGGTTTCAGAATGTAATTATTGGCCTAATACCTGAATCGTATCTAACAGAAGAACAATTGGTTGAACAAACATTTTATTCTTCTCCTGAAGGATTGTTCACCGTTAGTTCAATATATCCTTTTAATCTTGAAGAAGGTACCTGTAAGGTAGAGGAATCCTCCCTTACCTTTGATCATACAATCAATGAGCAGGAAGCCCAGGAATATCATGAGTTTGCTGAAAAAGCAGGTAAGTCAGATCATGACCTCACTGACAGGTTGGAGGAAACCTATGAAATAGGTCAACCAGAAGTTTGCCCAGGGTTTATGGAAATGGTCCAGCAACAAATCTCATTAGCTGATGGATGCTCCAAATGACCCAGAGCGACAACAGCTAAAGGAAGTTCTCTTAGAATTCAAGGATATCTTTGCTAAAGATTCCTTTGATTGTGGTCTGACTGACATACACATTGCCAGGATCCAGACTGATCCTAAGGCACCTCCCGTTTATATCAAGCAATATCGTCTTCCACTAGCTTGTTACGACTCGCTAGCGGAAATAATCCAAAATCTCAAGGAGAGAGGTATTATAAGACCAGTGCACAGTTCTTATAATAATCCTATTCTTGGAATTCTTAAACCGAATGGTCAATGGCGTTTATGTGCTGATCTTCGTCGGCTAAATAAACATGTATATATGTCCGGCTGGCCCGTGCCATATATAGACCAATGCTTGGTACAAATGCAAGGCGCTAGGATCTTTACCACCTTAGATTGCGCTCAGGGATATTGGACCATCAAAGTGAGTCCTGAAGATCAATACAAATTGGCCTTTACTTTTGGTAAAGAACAGTTTGCCTGGACTAGACTACCGTTTCGGTACATAAATTCAGGTCATGAATTTGCGGTATTTTTACATAAGGCTATGCCTGATGCCACAGAAAGAGGAAATTTAACTTATGTAGATGACATTTTGATGAAAAGTACTTCATTTGACCAGCATATCCAAGAAATTAGGCATGTACTGAATCAGTCGAAAGAGGCAGGTGTGAAAATTTCTTTACAGAAAGCCCAGTGGTGTCGAACTAAGGTAAATTTCTTTGGACATGAGGTTACCTGTGAAGGCCTGAATCCCCAGAAGAAAAAGGTGGAAGCTGTTATGAAGTCTAAAACGCCCACCAATATCAGTGAACTAAGATCATTCCTGGGAATGATGAATTACTCCCGTAAATTCATTGATAACTATGCGGAGATTAGTAAACCGTTGCTGACATTGTTAAAGAAAGGTGTACCCTGGACATAGGGGGAGGATCAGGAACAAGCTATGTCTGAGCTTAAAAGGAGACTCACCCAAGCCCCATGTCTAGCTTATCCAGAGGGGGTAAACCCTTTTATCTGGAAACTGGTTTTACAAATCTTAGTATTAGTGCTGTCCTAGGCCAAAAACAGGATAAATTGCATAAAGTTATAGCTTATGCAAGTTAATCACTGTCACCAGTAGAAATAAAGTTTAGTGACTGTGAAAAAGCTTTACTAGCCACAGTCTGGGCACTTCAAAACTTTAGAAGTTTTGTACAGGGTGAGAAAATCATTGTTGAAACGGCCCATCAACCCCTACAATATCTACAGAGTGTATCTCTATAACTTTGCCCGGGATCGGGTAAAAGAAAGAAAAATTCTCCCATCATGGAAAGGTCAGTATGATGTAATTGATAAAATATCACCTGTAGTTTATAAGGTGAAAATTCATACCAAAGATGGTTTCATCGAGAAATGGGTCCATGTAAATCAATTGCGAGTATGTCATCTGAGATCACAACTGAGAATCATAGATGATGATGCTGAATAAGAGAATGAATAAGGATGCGTTAATCTGATTTCTCTCAGTTCACAGATGTTACGATTCTGGTGTTTCCTTGCAAAGCATTTTACATAGCAATGCTAGGGAAACTATACATCTCAAAAGATTAAAGAATATGTATTCATACTTTAATTTTCTTTTATAGAAAAAGGACGGGCGGAACTAGACGTGATTCCTGGCGATGATGATGACAACAAAGATACAGATATCGTGCGGATGGTGTTGATCCGAGAGGTCCAATTGAAGACGGAACTAATCATCAACCCGAATCTACATCCATGTTTCAGATGTCCCAGGATTGTGAATAATAAATAAGAAGATTGTACTTCAAAAATCTTAGCGAAATTAGATCCAAGGACATTCATTGGATGAAGATACCGGATATCACAATTTTAGCTTGGGAGAGGAACCAAATTGGTACATTATGCATGAGAACAAAGTCACAGCAATAATGGCATGATTGGTGCCAAGTTTTGCATTTTCTTATATGCTAAAACCATTGGACACAGGATCTCTGTGATAATATACTTTTCCAGGATTGTCTTTATGATGCAACAAAAGACTCGGATAAAATATTGATGAACATGAAAATTCTTCCGACCTTCTCCCAGTTAGGTCTTAAGGGGATTCTTGACTAACGTGGGAAGAAGGGGGGGGATTTGTCAGAACTATTGGGTATGAAGAAAGTATAAGGCCTATATAGGAGTATGGACATGAGCCTAAGGGACAACCATTTTGTCTTATTTTAAAAGGCAGAGTGAGTTCATGATTTTTTTTACTCTGAAATTGCTAACCTAAGGTTTACAATATGTACCAAAGTGTTTACCTAAGTCTGTTTTTGTGAGAAGGAGATGTCCCAAGGTCTAATGAAAAGTAATTGCCTAGATAAGACAATGTATTAGAAATGTGCTGAGTTATGATGATTTTCAGTGAATAGAAAGACTCTAATCTTTCTTTGTGGTTTTATATGAATTTAATGTATGAGTAGATTGATTTTATATTATCAATTGTAATATGTGTGCTGAATATATAGTATATAGATAAGAGTATGGTCCTTATAGCTATATTCAGTTTTAAGATTAGAAACGAGGTACAAATTCCTCTGTCATTTTTAGAATCTCTCAGTGTAACACACAAGTTAATTATTTCTTTCCTTGAGGTTTTCTTGAATGGAGAAATGTGGACACAGGTGATCATGAACAAACCCTGTCTTTTCTAAGAACAATGACTTAAGAATAGTCATGTGTATCTTGATTTAATTAGGTCTGGTCAAAAGATTTAAGGATAAACAAGGTGGTTGACTAAGTATAAAAGTCATTGTCTATTCCAGATCTTCTCAAGGTTTTGTCTGAAACCTTAGATTAAATTTATAGCTAGTATATAAATAAAAGAATGAAGTGAGTGCTTCGACTTTGGTATGGAGTACTAGTGCCATCTAGTGTTAGGGTAACATAAACATTTAGGGAGGTTATATTGATTATAAAGTGAGGTCACTAGTTAATGATAAAACGTGGCCAAGCCCTTTCTAAGATAGGATAAAAATATGGTATGGGCTGACAGAAGGGATCGATCTCTAGCGCTCTCTAGCTCTCTCTCTCTTACCATCTTCAAAAGACCAGATCCAGCCCTGACCACCTTTTCAGTCATTGGAGGCAGCCATCTTAAAACCATTGAAACTGATTTCTGCTAGCTGACATTTTGGTACAGTATAACCTTACCTATATTTTATAGGATAATTAATTAATATAATACATATCTATATATATTCAATTAACCATACTTTGTGTATAGTATCTGTTTTGGAATAAGATTGGGGTGTACCTGCAGCATCATCCAGAAAATTAATCCAATACAGGGAGATTGAAAATATACTGGTGAAAACACGGTATTATCTCCAAGGAATTGAATTCAGTTCTAGACCGATATGGTTGATTATATATATATATATATATTTGTATAGATAAAAGATAAACCAGATTTGGGTTTAATCGGACATTTGTCGGCTGAGAGAAATCAAGTATTTAATAGATTTTAAATATAATTGAGGGGTATAATTATAAGAAAGGCATAATTGTGTATATATATATATATATATATATATATATATTCTCAATTATTTTTGACTTTATCACTATTTTGCATATCATTGATTGAATTTTATTATCGCCAATTTTATTATATATTATTTTGCACTATAAATTGTATTAATAAATTACATATATATTTTGTCTGTAACTGGGTTTTGTCTTCAATTCAACGCAGATCACGAGCTTGTTTTAGTTTGATATTTATGATAATAAATTAGAATCTCCTTTATTACAGATTTTAATTTATTCACATAAATAATATAGAATGTCAATCGGAGACAGCAAAAATATTCCGACAGCGATTTAAATAATCGTGTATTGCGATTTTAACTTAAGGCAACTTTCCTATTGGTTTGATATCTAGAATTAGCGAAAATGACAAATCTTGATAATTACTTGATAATTATTATAATTATTCTATTTATTTTAAAAAAAAGCAAACTAATATAATCACATGGCGAAATAAACTTAGCTGTCTCTATAGTCAACCTTCCTATTTGATTGCTAGAATTAGCAAAGTTGATGAATATGGAGCTAAAACGAAGATGGAGAATTTTTTGATATCTTCGTTTTGAGGAATATGACGAATACATTCGTCATATTCGTTATCTTTGCTAATTCTACCAAGCCAACCACAGTAAACCAGGTCTAAGTTGAAATCGCAATGCGATTACTTCAAGTTAAATTAATTGCATTGCGATTTCAACTTAGAGCTGTGTTTCTAATGGGTCAGCTTGCTAGAATTAACAAAGTTAGAATCTCTATCTAAGCCATTTACCACTCTAGAATTAACAACAGCCATCAAGTCTACCCCCAAAGGAAAAAGTCCAGGCCCCGATGGCCTTCCCATATCGTACTATTCGGCCTTTGGAGAACTTTTACTTCCTTTCATGCTCCCCATTTGCAACAGTACGCTAATCGGCCACCCACTTTCCTCAGATATGACGAGAGCCACTATCACAATAATCCCGAAAGAGGGTAAGGACCTCTCATCTTGCTCCAATTACCGCCCCATATCCTTGCTCAATGTGGACCTCAAGCTCATTGCTAAAATGCTTGCCACAAGACTCCAAAACTTACTCCCCCATTTAATCCATCCGGACCAGGTAGGGTTTGTTAGGGGTCGTGAAGGGAAGGATAACACAACTAAAATACTCAACGCCCTGTTTTACGCTGCCCATAAAGCCATCCCCCTGGTCATGATCGGCACGGATGCTGAAAAGGCATTTGATAGAATAGATTGGACATACATTAAGCTGACCCTCTCAAAATTTCATCTGCCTATACAATACATAAATGCTGTTTTTTCTATGTATGTGCATTCTTCGGCATCCGTGTCGGTCAATGGACTTATGTCTTCTCAATTCCCAATAAGAAATGGCACGAGACAAGGCTGCCCACTATCTCCCCTTATATTTGTCCTAGTAATGGAATCTCTCCTTCAAATTCTTCGGCAAGACAGGGAGATCAAAGGTTTGGTTGTCGGGCGTCACGAATTTAAACTGGCGGCTTTTGCAGATGACTTATTGATCCTAACCACCAACCCCCATACTTCCATGCCCAGAATTTTGTCAAAACTCTCCTTATTTGGTTCACTATCCAACTTCAAAGTCAATCCCTCGAAATCTCAAATTCTCCATATGGGTCTCTCTCCCCTGAGTCTCTCATCCCTTCAGGCAAACTCCCCATTTAATTGGCAAACCCAACTACTAACATATCTAGGAATCAGGATTTCCCCCCATTTGTCAGATTTATTTAGCTTGAATTTTAAACCTCTCTTAGCATCTATACAAACCCAGATTGACTCACTAGATTTCCCATACCTCTCTTGGTTTGGAAGGAAAAACATCCTAATGTCTCTAATCATACCCAGACTTACCTACTTAATGCAGGTACTCCCTATAGAAATCCCTAAATCCTTTTTTGCTTCCCTCAATAAACTCATACGGAAATTTATTTGGAATGGTAAAAATTCCCGCATCTCGTTCCTTACACTAACTAGATCTAAAGCTAAAGGCGGTATTGGGCTTCCCGACCCAGAGGTATATATGAAGGCCATTCAACTCTCTCGAGTAGTCGACTGGATTAGAAATCCACCCCATAAATCTTGGCCCATAATAGAGAATGCCTTTCTATCCTCCCCCATCAGGGCTCTCCTACTAGCTGATAAACCACTTCCTCCACCTGGCTCCATCCCAAACCCTCTCATCCGTAATACATTGAAGGTCTGGAGAAATTTCTCTCTTGACTCTAAGGTCTTAAACCTGCCTTCCCCTCTTCTTCAGATAAGAGATGTTATTAATCTGGCCCCTAAAGACTTGAGAGATAGCTGTCCTTTGGCTTTAAGATCCCTTGATACTCCTGTTTCTCAGCTCCTAGACCCAAACGGATGTATACTCTCAGATTTAGAAATTTGTAAAGTACTAAACACACAGGTTCGCAACCCTGTCCTTATGAGCTTCATTAGACCCGAATCCCTTCTCCTCACAAAAAAATCCCCTTCTTCCAACACTACCTGCTGGTTTGAAGGATTGATAAGTAACAGGAACTATCCCCCTAGAATCATCTCCACAATATATAAAAACCTGATGTCCCCCCTTACAGCCCTCAAACCCGCAGTCATTGGTTTGTGGGAAAAAGACCTCCAACGAACTCTGACACCTCCCGAAATTGCCAAAGCTTTAATTACCCCACATAAGATATCCAGATGCGTACGTATCCAAGAAAATAGCTATAAGATCCTTATGAGATGGTACAGAACTCCAGACAAGACATGCCTATATAGTCCTAGCGCCACGGATAGGTGCTGGCGTTGTTCCAAGTCCAAAGGCTCGTTTTTGCATATCTGGTGGTCATGCGAGCTAATCAACCCGTGGTGGCTTAACACAATCAAATTATGTAACCAAATCTGCCAGACTTCCTTCTCTTGCTCACCAGATTTGGCTCTGCTATCTTTAGGTATAGGAGGGGTTAACTCATCTAAGTCCTCACTTTTCTCACTCATGATAGCTGCTGCCAGACTACTACTTCCGACTTGTTGGTTGTCTTCCACGGTTCCTAGTCTGGATCAATGGATCAGCAGAGTTGATCAGATCTACAGAATGGAAGAGATCTCCCATTGGGAATCTCGCACCAGACACACTTTTCTCCAGACATGGTCCCCTTGGAGAGCCTATAGAAATTTCTCTTAACTCACTTTCACTACCCCACTGTTCCTGGGCCAATACCTTGATTTCACTCTAATGGTTCTCATACTTGCACCATGTCGGCTCTATCTTAGTACCCTGTCACAAAGTTATTTTATGTTTGTATTATTGTTCACCTTTATTTGACAAATGCCTTTATGAGGCCTTATAGGCTTCTCTCTGCGTTTATTAATGCAGCGTGTACTTATGCCTGTTGATTACAGTTATCATATATGTATAACTTTTTATACTGTATACTGGTCAATGCTCTTTACTATGACTGTGAATATGAAAAAGGAAAAAACAATAAAAATTGTCAATATAAAAAAAAAAAAAAAGAATTAACAAAGTTAACGAATATGGAACATAGCAGTGCTAAGTTGAAATCGTCATGCAATTAATATAACTTGAAGTAATCGCATGGCGATTTCAACTTAGCACTGCTATATTCCATATTTGTTAACTTCGTTAATTCTAGCGAGCTGACCCATTAGAAACACAGCTCTAAGTTGAAATCACAATGCAATTAATTTAACTTGAAGTAATCGCATTGCGATTTCAACTTAATTCTCACATCCGAAAGTACATTCTAGTATGGAGGCGTTCCCATGGTGATGGGGACGCTCCATGAGCACGGAAGTCGGCAGAAGCAGCAACAGGCACTGACTGGAGCAGCCAGGAAGCCAGGAATCCTCAGAACAGGTAAGAACTACTTTTGGGAAGTGGAAAAGAAAAAAATATAACAATTAAAAAAAACATAAAACGAATATACAAAATAACAAATTTATAGCGCTATATTCAAAATATTTGCGAATTAGCGATGTGACGATATTTGCTAAAAATATAAATCGCTATTCAAATATTCGTGCTGAACTCTAATTAGGGATGAGCGAACTCGAACTGTATAGTTCGGGTTCGTACCGAATTTTGGGGTGTCCGTGACACGGACCCGAACCCGGACATTTTCGTAAAAGTCCGGGTTCGGGTTCGGTGTTCGTCGCTTTCTTCGCGCTTTTGTGACGCTTTCTTGGCGCTTTTTGAAAGGCTGCAAAGCAGCCAATCAACAAGCGTCATACTACTTGCCCCAAGAGGCCATCACAGCCATGCCTACTATTGGCATGGCTGTGATTGGCCAGAGCACCATGTGACCCAGCCTCTATTTAAGCTGGAGTCACATAGCGCCGCCCGTCACTCTGCTCTGATTAGCGTAGGGAGAGGTTGCGGCTGCGACAGTAGGGCGAGATTAGGCAGATTAACTCCTCCAAAGGACTTGATTAACTGATCGATCTGCAGCTGTGGATCATTGAGCTGCTGATCCTCAATTGCTCACTGTTTTTAGGCTGCCCAGACCGTTTGTCAGTCACATTTTTCTGGGGTGATCGGCGGCCATTTTGTGTCTTGTGGTGCGCCAGCACAAGCTGCGACCAAGTGCATTTAACCCTCAATGGTGTGGTTGTTTTTTGGCTAAAGCCTACATCAGGGTGAAGCTGTCACACCAAGTGCATTTAACCAGCAATAGTCTGTTCATTTTTTGGCCATATACAAAATCAGGGGCAAGCTGCGCCTGTCACCAAGTGCATTTAACCCTCAATGGTGTGGTTGTTTTTTGGCTAAAGCCTACATCAGGGTGAAGCTGTCACACCAAGTGCATTTAACCAGCAATAGTCTGTTCATTTTTTGGCCATATACTAAATCAGGGGCAAGCTGCGCCTGTCACCAAGTGCATTTAACCCTCAATGGTGTGGTTGTTTTTTGGCTAAAGCCTACATCAGGGTGAAGCTGTCACACCAAGTGCATTTAACCAGCAATAGTCTGTTTATTTTTTGGCCATATCCCAGTCTAATTCTGTCACTAAATCCATACCGGTCACCCAGCGCCTAAATACTAGGCCTCAAATTTATATCCCGCTAAATCTGTCCTTAGTGCTGTAGCTGGGCGAGTTATTTAGTGTCCGTTCAAGCACATTTCTTGTTCTGGGTTGAAATACAATTCCCAATTTAGCAATTTCATAATTTAGTGGTTTCTGCTATATCAGAGCTATTTGAAATCTATCCCTAAAAGGGTATATAATATTCAAGGTGCACATTGGGTCATTCAGAATAACTTCACACACACCCGCTACTGTGTATTTCCAAGTCTAATTCTGGCACTAAACCCATACCTGTCACCCAGCGCCTAAATACTAGGCCTCAAATTTATATCCAGCTAAATCTGTCCCTAGTGCTGTAGCTGGGCGAGTTATTTAGTGTCCGTTCAAGCACATTTCTTGTTCTGGGTTGAAATACAATTCCCAATTTAGCAATTTCATAATTTAGTGGTTTCTGCTATATCAGAGCTATTTGAAATCTATCCCTAAAAGGGTATATAATATTCAAGGTGCACATTGGGTCATTCAGAATAACTTCACACACACCCGCTACTGTGTATTTCCAAGTCTAATTCTGGCACTAAACCCATACCTGTCACCCAGCGCCTAAATACTAGGCCTCAAATTTATATCCCGCTAAATCTGTCCTTAGTGCTGTAGCTGGGCGAGTTATTTAGTGTCCGTTCAAGCACATTTCTTGTTCTGGGTTGAAATACAATTCCCAATTTAGCAATTTCATAATTTAGTGGTTTCTGCTATATCAGAGCTATTTGAAATCTATCCCTAAAAGGGTATATAATATTCAAGGTGCACATTGGGTCATTCAGAATAACTTCACACACACCCGCTACTGTGTATTTCCAAGTCTAATTCTGGCACTAAACCCATACCTGTCACCCAGCGCCTAAATACTAGGCCTCAAATTTATATCCCGCTAAATCTGTCCTTAGTGCTGTAGCTGGGCGAGTTATTTAGTGTCCGTTCAAGCACATTTCTTGTTCTGGGTTGAAATACAATTCCCAATTTAGCAATTTCATAATTTAGTGGTTTCTGCTATATCAGAGCTATTTGAAATCTATCCCTAAAAGGGTATATAATATTCAAGGTGCACATTGGGTCATTCAGAATAACTTCACACACACCCGCTACTGTGTATTTCCAAGTCTAATTCTGGCACTAAACCCATACCTGTCACCCAGCGCCTAAATACTAGGCCTCAAATTTATATCCCGCTAAATCTGTCCTTAGTGCTGTAGCTGGGCGAGTTATTTAGTGTCCGTTCAAGCACATTTCTTGTTCTGGGTTGAAATACAATTCCCAATTTAGCAATTTCATAATTTAGTGGTTTCTGCTATATCAGAGCTATTTGAAATCTATCCCTAAAAGGGTATATAATATTCAAGGTGCACATTGGGTCATTCAGAATAACTTCACACACACCCGCTACTGTGTATTTCCAAGTCTAATTCTGGCACTAAACCCATACCTGTCACCCAGCGCCTAAATACTAGGCCTCAAATTTATATCCCGCTAAATCTGTCCTTAGTGCTGTAGCTGGGCGAGTTATTTAGTGTCCGTTCAAGCACATTTCTTGTTCTGGGTTGAAATACAATTCCCAATTTAGCAATTTCATAATTTAGTGGTTTCTGCTATATCAGAGCTATTTGAAATCTATCCCTAAAAGGGTATATAATATTCAAGGTGCACATTGGGTCATTCAGAATAACTTCACACACACCCGCTACTGTGTATTTCCAAGTCTAATTCTGGCACTAAACCCATACCTGTCACCCAGCGCCTAAATACTAGGCCTCAAATTTATATCCAGCTAAATCTGTCCCTAGTGCTGTAGCTGGGCGAGTTATTTAGTGTCCGTTCAAGCACATTTCTTGTTCTGGGTTGAAATACAATTCCCAATTTAGCAATTTCATAATTTAGTGGTTTCTGCTATATCAGAGCTATTTGAAATCTATCCCTAAAAGGGTATATAATATTCAAGGTGCACATTGGGTCATTCAGAATAACTTCACACACACCCGCTACTGTGTATTTCCAAGTCTAATTCTGGCACTAAACCCATACCTGTCACCCAGCGCCTAAATACTAGGCCTCAAATTTATATCCCGCTAAATCTGTCCTTAGTGCTGTAGCTGGGCGAGTTATTTAGTGTCCGTTCAAGCACATTTCTTGTTCTGGGTTGAAATACAATTCCCAATTTAGCAATTTCATAATTTAGTGGTTTCTGCTATATCAGAGCTATTTGAAATCTATCCCTAAAAGGGTATATAATATTCAAGGTGCACATTGGGTCATTCAGAATAACTTCACACACACCCGCTACTGTGTATTTCCAAGTCTAATTCTGGCACTAAACCCATACCTGTCACCCAGCGCCTAAATACTAGGCCTCAAATTTATATCCCGCTAAATCTGTCCCTAGTGCTGTAGCTGGGCGAGTTATTTAGTGTCCGTTCAAGCACATTTCTTGTTCTGGGTTGAAATACAATTCCCAATTTAGCAATTTCATAATTTAGTGGTTTCTGCTATATCAGAGCTATTTGAAATCTATCCCTAAAAGGGTATATAATATTCAAGGTGCACATTGGGTCATTCAGAATAACTTCACACACACCCGCTACTGTGTATTTCCAAGTCTAATTCTGGCACTAAACCCATACCTGTCACCCAGCGCCTAAATACTAGGCCTCAAATTTATATCCAGCTAAATCTGTCCCTAGTGCTGTAGCTGGGCGAGTTATTTAGTGTCCGTTCAAGCACATTTCTTGTTCTGGGTTGAAATACAATTCCCAATTTAGCAATTTCATAATTTAGTGGTTTCTGCTATATCAGAGCTATTTGAAATCTATCCCTAAAAGGGTATATAATATTCAAGGTGCACATTGGGTCATTTAGAATAACTTCACACACACCCGCTACTGTGTATTTCCAAGTCTAATTCTGGCACTAAACCCATACCTGTCACCCAGCGCCTAAATACTAGGCCTCAAATTTATATCCCGCTAAATCTGTCCTTAGTGCTGTAGCTGGGCGAGTTATTTAGTGTCCGTTCAAGCACATTTCTTGTTCTGGGTTGAAATACAATTCCCAATTTAGCAATTTCATAATTTAGTGGTTTCTGCTATATCAGAGCTATTTGAAATCTATCCCTAAAAGGGTATATAATATTCAAGGTGCACATAGGGTCATTCAGAATAACTTCACACACCCGCTACTGTGCATTTCCAAATCTAATTCTGTCACTAAACCCATACCTGTCACCCAGCGCCTAAATACTAGGCCTCAAATTTATATCCCGCTAAATCTCTCGTTACCGCTGTCCTGTTGTGGCTGGGAAAGTTATTTAGTGTCCGTCAAAGCACATTTTTTGTTCTGGGTTGAAATACAATTCCCAATTTAGCAATTTCATAATTTAGTCGTTTCTGCTATATCAGAGCTATTTGAAATCTATCCCTAAAAGGGTAGATCATATTGAAGGTGCACATAGGGTCATTCAGAATAACTTCACACACACGCTTCTGTGCATTTCCAAGTCTAATTCTGTCACTAAATCCATACCGGTCACCCAGCGCCTAAATACTAGGCCTCAAATTTATATCCCGCTGAATTTGAATACAATACATTGGGCCAAATAATATATTTGTTGTTGTGGTGAACCATAACAATGAGAAAAACATCTAGTAAGGGACGCGGACGTGGACATGGTCGTGGTGGTGTTAGTGGACCCTCTGGTGCTGGGAGAGGACGTGGCCGTTCTGCCACATCCACACGTCCTAGTGTACCAACTACCTCAGGTCCCAGTAGCCGCCAGAATTTACAGCGATATATGGTGGGGCCCAATGCCGTTCTAAGGATGGTAAGGCCTGAGCAGGTACAGGCATTAGTCAATTGGGTGGCCGACAGTGGATCCAGCACGTTCACATTATCTCCCACCCAGTCTTCTGCAGAAAGCGCACAGATGGCGCCTGAAAACCAACCCCATCAGTCTGTCACATCACCCCCATGCATACCAGGGAAACTGTCTCAGCCTCAAGTTATGCAGCAGTCTCTTATGCTGTTTGAAGACTCCGCTGGCAGGGTTTCCCAAGGGCATCCACCTAGCCCTTCCCCAGCGGTGAAAGACATAGAATGCACTGACGCACAACCACTTATGTTTCCTGATGATGAGGACATGGGAATACCACCTCAGCATGTCTCTGATGATGACGAAACACAGGTGCCAACTGCTGCGTCTTTCTGCAGTGTGCAGACTGAACAGGAGGTCAGGGATCAAGACTGGGTGGAAGACGATGCAGGGGACGATGAGGTCCTAGACCCCACATGGAATGAAGGTCGTGCCACTGACTTTCACAGTTCGGAGGAAGAGGCAGTGGTGAGACCGAGCCAACAGCGTAGCAAAAGAGGGAGCAGTGGGCAAAAGCAGAACACCCGCCGCCAAGAGACTCCGCCTGCTACTGACCGCCGCCATCTGGGACCGAGCACCCCAAAGGCAGCTTCAAGGAGTTCCCTGGCATGGCACTTCTTCAAACAATGTGCTGACGACAAGACCCGAGTGGTTTGCACGCTGTGCCATCAGAGCCTGAAGCGAGGCATTAACGTTCTGAACCTGAGCACAACCTGCATGACCAGGCACCTGCATGCAAAGCATGAACTGCAGTGGAGTAAACACCTTAAAACCAAGGAAGTCACTCAGGCTCCCCCTGCTACCTCTTCTGCTGCTGCCGCCTCGGCCTATTCTGCTGCTGCCGCCTCGGCCTCTTCCTCCGCCTCTGGAGGAACGTTGGCACCTGCCGCCCAGCAAACAGGGGATGTACCACCAACACCACCACCACCACCTCCGTCACCAAGCGTCTCAACCATGTCACACGCCAGCGTTCAGCTCTCCATCTCACAAACATTTGATAGAAAGCGTAAATTCCCACCTAGCCACCCTCGATCCCTGGCCCTGAATGCCAGCATTTCTAAACTACTGGCCTATGAAATGCTGTCATTTAGGCTGGTGGACACAGACAGCTTCAAACAGCTCATGTCGCTTGCTGTCCCACAGTATGTTGTTCCCAGCCGGCACTACTTCTCCAAGAGAGCCGTGCCTTCCCTGCACAACCAAGTATCCGATAAAATCAAGTGTGCACTGCGCAACGCCATCTGTGGAAAGGTCCACCTAACCACAGATACGTGGACCAGTAAGCACGGCCAGGGACGCTATATCTCCCTAACTGCACACTGGGTAAATGTAGTGGCAGCTGGGCCCCAGGCGGAGAGCTGTTTGGCGCACGTCCTTCCGCCGCCAAGGATCGCAGGGCAACATTCTTTGCCTCCTGTTGCCACCTCCTCCTTCTCGGCTTCCTCCTCCTCTTCTTCCACCTGCTCATCCAGTCAGCCACACACCTTCACCACCAACTTCAGCACAGCCCGGGGTAAACGTCAGCAGGCCATTCTGAAACTCATATGTTTGGGGGACAGGCCCCACACCGCACAGGAGTTGTGGCGGGGTATAGAACAACAGACCGACGAGTGGTTGCTGCCGGTGAGCCTCAAGCCCGGCCTGGTGGTGTGTGATAATGGGCGAAATCTCGTTGCAGCTCTGGGACTAGCCAATTTGACGCACATCCCTTGCTTGGCGCATGTGCTGAATTTGGTGGTGCAGAAGTTCATTCACAACTACCCCGACATGTCAGAGCTGCTGCATAAAGTGCGGGCCGTCTGTTCGCGCTTCCGGCGTTCACATCCTGCTGCTGCTCGCCTGTCTGCGCTACAGCGTAACTTCGGCCTTCCCGCTCACCGCCTCATATGCGACGTGCCCACCAGGTGGAACTCCACCTTGCACATGCTGGACAGACTGTGCGAGCAGCAGCAGGCCATAGTGGAGTTTCAGCTGCAGCACGCACGGGTCAGTCGCACTACAGAACAGCACCACTTCACCACCAATGACTGGGCCTCCATGCGAGACCTGTGTGCCCTGTTGCGCTGTTTCGAGTACTCCACCAACATGGCCAGTGGCGATGACACCGTTATCAGCGTTACAATACCACTTCTATGTCTCCTTGAGAAAACACTTAGGGCGATGATGGAAGAGGAGGTGGCCCAGGAGGAGGAGGAGGAGGAGGAAGAGGGGTCATTTTTAGCACTTTCAGGCCAGTCTCTTCTAAGTGACTCAGAGGGAGGTTTTTGGCAACAGCAGAGGCCAGGTACAAATGTGGCCAGCCAGGGCCCACTACTGGAGGACGAGGAGGACGAGGATGAGGAGGAGGTGGAGGAGGATGAGGATGAAGCATGGTCACAGCGGGGTGGCACCCAACGCAGCTCGGGTCCATCACTGGTGCGTGGCTGGGGGGAAAGGCAGGACGATGACGATACGCCTCCCACAGAGGACAGCTTGTCCTTACCCCTGGGCAGCCTGGCACACATGAGCGACTACATGCTGCAGTGCCTGCGCAACGACAGCAGAGTTGCCCACATTTTAACCTGTGCGGACTACTGGGTTGCCACCCTGCTGGATCCACGCTACAAAGACAATGTGCCCACCTTACTTCCTGCACTGGAGCGTGATAGGAAGATGCGCGAGTACAAGCGCACGTTGGTAGACGCGCTACTGAGAGCATTCCCAAATGTCACAGGGGAACAAGTGGAAGCCCAAGGCCAAGGCAGAGGAGGAGCAAGAGGTCGCCAAGGCAGCTGTGTCACGGCCAGCTCCTCTGAGGGCAGGGTTAGCATGGCAGAGATGTGGAAAACTTTTGTCAACACGCCACAGCTAACTGCACCACCACCTGATACGCAACGTGTTAGCAGGAGGCAACATTTCACTAACATGGTGGAACAGTACGTGTGCACACCCCTCCACGTACTGACTGATGGTTCGGCCCCATTCAACTTCTGGGTCTCTAAATTGTCCACGTGGCCAGAGCTAGCCTTTTATGCCTTGGAGGTGCTGGCCTGCCCGGCGGCCAGCGTTTTGTCTGAACGTGTATTCAGCATGGCAGGGGGCGTCATTACAGACAAACGCAGCCGCCTGTCTACAGCCAATGTGGACAAGCTGACGTTCATAAAAATGAACCAGGCATGGATCCCACAGGACCTGTCCGTCCCTTGTCCAGATTAGACATTAACTACCTCCCCATAACCATATATTATTGGACTCCAGGGCACTTCCTCATTCAATCCTATTTTTATTTTCATTTTACCATTATATTGCGAGGCTACCCAAAGTTGAATGAACCTCTCCTCTGCCTGTGTGCTAGGCCTAAATATATGCCAATGGACTGTTGCAGTGGTGGGTGACGTGAAGCCTCATTCTCTGCTATGACATGCAGACTAATTCTCTGCTGACATGAAGACAGATTCTCTGTTACGGGACCTCCCTCCTCTGCCTGGGTGCTGGGCCTAAATATATGCCAATGGACTGTTGCAGTGGTGGGTGACGTGAAGCCTGATTCTCTGCTATGACATGCAGACTGATTCTCTGCTGACATGAAGACAGATTCTCTGTTACGGGACCTCTCTCCTCTGCCTGTGTGTGTGCTGGGCCTAAATATATGCCAATGGACTGTTGCAGTGGTGGCTGACGTGAAGCCTCATTCTCTGCTATGACATGCAGACTAATTCTCTGCTGACATGAAGCCAGATTGTCTGTTACGGGACCTCTCTCCTCTGCCTGTGTGTGTGCTGGGCCTAAATATATGCCAATGGACTGTTGCAGTGGTGGCTGACGTGAAGCCTCATTCTCTGCTATGACATGCAGACTAATTCTCTGCTGACATGAAGCCAGATTGTCTGTTACGGGACCTCTCTCCTCTGCCTGTGTGTGTGCTGGGCCTAAATATATGCCAATGGACTGTTGCAGTGGTGGCTGACGTGAAGCCTCATTCTCTGCTATGACATGCAGACTAATTCTCTGCTGACATGAAGACAGATTCTCTGTTACGGGACCTCCCTCCTCTGCCTGGGTGCTGGGCCTAAATATATGCCAATGGACTGTTGCAGTGGTGGGTGACGTGAAGCCTGATTCTCTGCTATGACATGCAGACTGATTCTCTGCTGACATGAAGCCAGATTGTCTGTTACGGGACCTCTCTCCTCTGCCTGTGTGTGTGCTGGGCCTAAATATATGCCAATGGACTGTTGCAGTGGTGGCTGACGTGAAGCCTCATTCTCTGCTATGACATGCAGACTAATTCTCTGCTGACATGAAGACAGATTCTCTGTTACGGGACCTCTCTCCTCTGCCTGTGTGTGTGCTGGGCCTAAATATATGCCAATGGACTGTTGCAGTGGTGGCTGACGTGAAGCCTCATTCTCTGCTATGACATGCAGACTGATTCTCTGCTGACATGAAGCCAGATTGTCTGTTACGGGACCTCTCTCCTCTGCCTGGGTGCTGGGTAGTGTTGAGCGCGAATATTCGAAAAGCAAATTTTTTTCGCGAATATCGCAACTTCGCGATTTCGCGAATATTTCGAATATAGTGCTATATATTCGTAAAAACGAATATTCGTTTTTTGTTTTTTCCCCCCCCCCCACAAAATTACAGTACACATATAATTGATTGTTTCCCAAAGGTCCAACAGCTCAGATCTTACTCACATTGCCTAGAAAGTGATTGAGGCGCGAATCTTCGTAAGGCGATTTTATTAGCGCACATGCGAATATCGGCACGTCCCAGAACAGAGGCAAAGGGCTTTGCATTCATACATTAGTGAATTGAGTTGCGAATCTTCGTAAGGCGATTTTATTAGCGCACATGCGAATATCTACACTTGTCCCAGAACAGAGGCAAAGGGCTTTGCATTCATACATTAGTGATTGAATTGAGCTGCGAATCTTCGTAAGGCGATTTTATTAACGCAAATGCAAATATCTACACTTGTCCCCAGAACAGAGAGGCAAAGGCCTGTGCATTCATATAGTATAGCACCATATTCGCGAATACGTAGAACTTCGTAAAATTCGATTAACGAAAATTCGTATTTTTTATTTTACTTTCCACCTTACAGATTACATTGATCTGTACTCTGTCAACTACTGTCATCACCCCCCACTGTATCTCGATTGATTCCCAAAAGTCTCACATTCCCTAGAAAGTGATTGAGGTGCGAATCTTCGTAAGGCGATTTTATTAGCGCACATGCGAATATCTACACTTGTCCCAGAACAGAGGCAAAGGGCATTGCATTCATACATTAGTGATTGAATTGAGTTGCGAATCTTCGTAAGGCGATTTCATTAGCGCACATGTGAATTTTGCATAGCATATGTATTATGCGATGCGAAAATTCGAATTATCGCATATGCGAAATAATAACGAATTTGAATAATCGCGAATATTTTACGAATATTCTTTCGAATATTCACAAAATTTCGCGAATTCGAATATGGGACATGCCGCTCAACACTAGTGCTGGGCCTAAATTTATGACAATGGACTGTTGCAGTGGTGGGTGACGTGAAGCCTGATTCTCTGCTATGACATGCAGACTGATTCTCTGCTGACATGAAGCCAGATTGTCTGTTACGGGACCTCTCTCCTCTGCCTGGGTGCTGGGCCTAAATATATGCCAATGGACTGTTGCAGTGGTGGCTGACGTGAAGCCTCATTCTCTGCTATGACATGCAGACTAATTCTCTGCTGACATGAAGACAGATTCTCTGTTACGGGACCTCTCTCCTCTGCCTGGGTGCCGGGGCCTAAATATCTGAGAATGGACTGTTCCAGTGGTGGGTGACGGGAAGCCAGATTCTCTGCTATGGAACCTCTCTCCAATTGATTTTGGTTAATTTTTATTTATTTAATTTTTATTTTAATTCATTTCCCTATCCACATTTGTTTGCAGGGTATTTACCTACATGTTGCTGCCTTTTGCAGCCCTCTAGCTCTTTCCTGGGCTGTTTTACAGCCTTTTTAGTGCCGAAAAGTTCGGGTCCCCATTGACTTCAATGGGGTTCGGGTTCGGGACGAAGTTCGGATCGGGTTCGGATCCCGAACCCGAACATTTCCGGGATGTTCGGCCGAACTTCTCGAACCCGAACATCCAGGTGTTCGCTCAACTCTAACTCTAATCCTTATGTATCATTGGAAGCAGATACAACTAAGGTGCCCGAGGTGTCTCACTCACTTGAACGTTCTTCACTGTTTCAGTGATAACACCAGCCTCCACTGAGTCCATTTCTCTTTACAATGTATTTGTTGGATCACCACTTACCTTCCTATGTACATCCTCATTCTCCAACTGACTACTGGCTTCAGCTATATACAGGTCCTTCTAAAAAAATTAGCATATTGTGATAAAGTTGATTATTTTCTGTAATGTGCTGATAAACATTAGACTTTCATATATTTTAGATTCATTACACACAACTGAAGTAGTTCAAGCCTTTTATTGTTTTAATATTGATGATTTTGGCATACAGCTCATGAAAACCCCAAATTCCTATCTAAAAAAATTAGCATATTTCATCCGACCAATAAAAGAAAAGTGTTTTTAATACAAAAAAAGTCAACCTTCAAATAATTATGTTCAGTTCTGCACTCAATACTTGGTCGGGAATCCTTTTGCAGAAATGACTGCTTCAATGCGGCGTGGCATGGAGGCAATCAGCCTGTGGCACTGCTGAGGTGTTATGGAGGCCCAGGATGCTTCACTGCGGCGTGGCATGGAGGCAATCAGCCTGTGGCACTGCTGAGGTGTTATGGAGGCCCAGGATGCTTCGATAGCGGCCTTAAGCTCATCCAGAGTGTTGGGTCTTGCGTATCGCAACTTTCTCTTCCCAATATCCCACAGATTCTCTATGGGGTTCAGGTCAGGAGAGTTGGCAGGCCAATTGAGCACAGTAATACCATGGTCAGTAAACCATTTACCAGTGGTTTTGGCACTGTGAGCAGGTGCCAGGTCGTGCTGAAAAATGAAATCGTCATCTCCATAAAGCTTTTCAGCAGATGGAAGCATGAAGTGCTCCACAATCTCCTGATAGCGGCTGCATTGACCCTGCCCTTGATAAAACACAGTGGACCAACACCAGCAGCTGACATGGCCCCCCAGACCATCACTGACTGTGGGGACTTGACACTGGACTTCAGGCATTTTGGCATTTCCCTCTCCCCAGTCTTCCTCCAGACTCTGGCACCTTGATTTCAGAATGACATGCAAAATTTGCTTTCATCCGAAAAAAGTACTTTGGACCACTGAGCAACAGTCCAGTGCTGCTTCTCTGTAGCCTAGGTCAGGCGCTTCTGCCGCTGTTTCTGGTTCAAAAGTGGCTTGACCTGGGGAATGCGGCACCTGTAGCCCATTTCCTGCACACGCCTGTACACGGTGGCTCTGGATGTTTCTACTCCAGACTCAGTCCACTGCTTCCGCAGGTCCCCCAAAGTCTGGAATCGGTCCTTCTCCACAATCTTCCTCAGGGTCCGGTCACCTCTTCTCGTTGTGCAGCATTTTCTGCCACACTTTTTCCTTCCCACAGACTTCCCACTGAGGTGCCTTGATACAGCACTCTGGGAACAGCCTATTCGTTCAGAAATTTCTTTCTGTGTCTTACCCTCTTGCTTGAGGGTGTCAATGATGGCCTTCTGGACAGCAGTCAGGTCGGCAGTCTTACTCATGATTGCGGTTTGGAGTAATGAACCAGGCTGGGATTTTTTAAAAGCCTCAGGAATCTTTTGCAGGTGTGTAATGAATCTAAAATATATGAAAGTCTAATGTTTATCAGTACATTACAGAAAATAATGAACTTTATCACAATATGCTAATTTTTTTTAGAAGGACCTGTATTTCACCTGCTCCATAACTCCAATGGTCACCACTCTCCTGTCAGGGAGGGGCCATCAGCTGTTTTTAATGCTAATCTTTCTTCTCTATATGAAATGCTTTTATATTGCCAGTATCTTTCTGCCACAACTTAAAAAAGGAGAAAAACACCCCTTCATATATTGAGTAAGTAATGAAAAATCTATGGCAGAAACATCTTGGGAATATAAAGGCAAGTTAGAAAAGGTGGAAACATATCCAGATCTCTCCTTTCCATTCTCCAATGAAACTACACAGTTTACAAGAAATCCATTATTCCAGTTCTTCATGCACCTCATGTATTTGACAGTGTTCCAAAAAGCCAACTCACGAGGATGGATGGGATCTTTGTCAAGCCACAGCTTTATTGAGGAGAAGGAGAAGAAAAATAAAAAATTATGCACAAACATTTTTGAAGGAGGTTAACCTAAAAGTTGATAAAATATGTGAAAATTATAAAAGAGATTAAAAAAAGAGAAAAAGTAAAAAAAGATAGATTCATGTTTATTAGTAAATACGATAGACATACTGAAGAGATTAAGAACATCCTCGAGAGATATGGGGAGGTTGCTGATCCCGGAGCAGAAAGCATGAGGAATGCAAGGTAATGGCGGCAGTCATCATCTGGACAGGTCTGAAGACATTGCATGGATTCAAGTCCTATGGTCATGTTTTATATATTTTGCCATGCTGTTGGGTTGCCTCATTACTCAAGCCTCGGAAAAATTTGTTTTGATCCAAATTTATTTTTGTAGAATTACGTTAAAAAACGTCTATTTCCTGGATGCAGAGAGCCCTTATAGCGGTGTAGAGCACTGTGCCTGTATAGGGGTGTAGAACACTGTGCCTGTATAGTGGTTTAGAACACTGTGCCTGTATAGTGGTGTAGAACACTGTTCCTGTATAGCGGTGTAGAACACTGTGCCTGTACAGCGGTGTAGAACACTGTACCTGTATAGTGGTGTAGAACACTGTGCCTGTATAGTGGTGTAGAACACTGTGCCTGTATAGCGGTGTAGAGCACTGTGCCTGTATAGGGGTGTAGAACACTGTGCCTGTATAGTGGTGTAGAACACTGTACCTGTATAGTGGTGTAGAGCACTGTGCCTGTATAGCGGTGTAGAATACTGTGCCTGTATAGTGGTGTAGAGCACTGTGCCTGTATAGCGGTGTAGAATACTGTGCCTGCATAGTGGTGTAGAGCACTGTGCCTGTATAGTGGTGTAGAACACTGTGCCTGTATATTGGTGTAGAACACTGTGCCTGTATAGTGGTGTAGAACACTGTGCCTGTATAGTGGTGTAGAACACTGTGCCTGTATAGTGGTGTAGAACACTGTGCCTGTATAGCGGTGTAGAACACTGTGCCTGTATAGTGGTGTAGAACACTGTGCCTGTATAGTGGTGTAGAACACTGTACCTGTATAGTTGTGTAGAGCACTGTGCCTGTATAGCGGTATAAAACACTGTGCCTGTATAGTGGTGTAGAACACTGTGCCTATATATCGGTGTAGAACACTGTTCCTGTATAGTGGTGTAGAACACTGTGCCTGTATAGTGGTGTAGAACACCGTGCCTATATAGTAGTGTAGAGCACTGTGCCTGTATAGCGGTGTAGAACACTGTGCCTGTATAGCGGTGTAGAACACTGTGCCTGTATAGTGGTGTAGAACACTGTGCCTGTATAGCGGTGTAGAACACTGTGCCTGTATAGCGGTGTAGAACACTGTGCCTGTATAGTGGTGTAGAACACTGTGCCTATATATCGGTGTAGAACACTGTTCCTGTATAGTGGTGTAGAACACTGTGCCTGTATAGCGGTGTAGAACATTGTGCCTGTATAGTGGTGTAGAACACTGTGCCTGTATAGTGGTGTAGAACACTGTGCCTGTATAGCGGTGTAGAACACTGTGCCTGTATAGTGGTGTAGAACAGTGTGCCTGTATAGTGGTGTAGAACACTGTGCCTGTATAGCGGTGTAGAACACTGTGCCTGTATAGTGGTGTAGAACACTGTGCCTGTATAGCGGTGTAGAACATTGTGCCTGTATAGCGTTGTAGAACACTGTGCCTGTATAGTGGTGTAGAACACTGTATCTGTATAGTGGTGTAGAACACTGTGCCTGTATAGTGGTGTAGAACACTGTGCCTGTATAGTGGTGTAGAACACTGTACCTGTATAGTTGTGTAGAGCACTGTGCCTGTATAGCGGTGTAGAACATTGTGCCTGTATAGCGGTGTAGAACACTGTGCCTGTATAGTGGTGTAGAACACTGTGCCTGTATAGTGGTGTAGAAAACTGTGCCTATATATCAGTGTAGAACACTGTTCCTGTATAGTGGTGTAGAACACTGTGCCTGTATAGTGGTGTAGAACACCGTGCCTATATAGGGGTGTAGAGCACTGTGCCTGTATAGCGGTGTAGAACACTGTGCCTGTATAGCGGTGTAGAACACTGTGCCTGTATAGCGGTGTAGAACACTGTGCCTGTATAGCGGTGTAGAGCACTGTGCCTGTATAGTGGTGTAGAGCACTGTGCCTGTATAGTGGTGTAGAGCACTGTGCCTTGCAGTAACACGCATAGGGAGTCTGCACACTTCACTTATTTGCGCAGTCACGGGGCCAAAACTGACCAAATAACTCAAGTGTGGCATTACAGGTCGATGTTAGGGCCAAGAAGAAGCGCACGCCTTTTACACCATCGCCAGCTGATTCCACATAGATGTCTACAGAACCTGTTCTATTAAACGCATATACAAGTAGAGCCCCCGACAGAGTAGAGAGGGGGTCAGTGTGTGTTGAAGTTACTGATTATTTTTCCCTTCTGGGCATTTCCTTCCACGTAGGCCACTTTATTCAGTGATCTGTCTATATATGTATTGTTACGGTTACTCCCCGGCTAGCTGGGAACTGGACCGCTTGGATAGTCTGGATCTCGGTTTAGGGAGAGAGAGAGGAGCCGCTTTGTTGCGATATCCAGAAGGATCCTGTAAATGTAGAGCAATCCCGGTAACGATCTTACAGCTAGGATAATCCTTCCCCCCCTCCACAAACGAGTCGAGGCTGCGATTTGAAGGTTAAGCAAGACGATGTTTATTGACCGTGGTCTCCTTTTATGCAACTGGAAAGGGCTACATTTACATGATTACCACAATACACAATTACATGTCTGGTACAACCCCCACGTCTCCTCCCCTCAGATAAGCCTTTAACATAATTAACCCACACCCAATGTTACCCAAGTTCTGGATGTACCCCAAAACCACGGGGTACATCTTTACATTCGGTATCCTCAGACAGTCCTGGTGTAGGGGAACAACATATCCAAAATCCGGCTCCGTTGGTCCAAAGGTTCGGGAGTTACGGATCCCTGAAGTCCTGACCAACCTCACAGACTTTTCAGCCGAAAATGGTTCCCCAAGCTTTTGTCCTGCGGCCGGTCTCCGCTCGTGCGCCAAAACCCCACGAAACCCCTGCCCCCCACAGCCACCTCGGTGTCCGCTGGAATCCCCCTGCAAGGTTTAGTCCTTCCACCGAACGGCCGGTCGGTCGGCAGCCCCAGCACGAATCTACGCTGTCCTGGAGGACACAGCGGTGCTCACCGGTCTGCGCATCCGCCCTTAGATCCAGGCGACTGCTGGCAACCACCGCTGTACGGGCGTAAGACGGCCGCGACCACGTGCAAGGTCCCGAAATGGCGGCTACCCATGCCCAAAACAAAGGACTCGTGCCGAACCATGCGAATGGCTGAAAACAGAGCTGTGAGGCAAAATAGCACTTAACTGCACACAGTGTAACTAACAGTTTTGTAACATGTATAGAATGTGCCATTTCTTTTTATCTTTGGTAACATTCTGGTGCACCTGATGTCACACTAGCCTGTTATAGGTGAGGCTCATGGCCTTCTCCCTCCTCCCATTGTATTTGGGATCTCACTTTGGAGGTTTGTGGAAGCTTGGCTGTGAGTAGGACCTTAGCACCTATCAGACAGTGTTCACACACTATAAGTAGGTTTAGCGGTAGGTCCCGCGCTAACTCGGATACCTTGACGCGGTGCGCGGGCACTGATATGTTCTTGAATGGAATATATTGGCTTATATGGAGTCTGTCATCAAAGTTTCTCCTTTTTAACCCTTCCTATAGCTTTCTAGCAGCCTTACAGTCAATAAAAACGTTACCTTTATGAGCAAGTCCGTCGGCAGGCGCATGCGCAGTGCGATGCCCGTTCCTTGTACGGCATCACAGTAATTAATGCGCCGGCTTCGCGCCATTAGCCGGCACATGCACATTAATTACAGTGATGCCATACAAGGAATGGGCATCGCAGTGCGCATGCGCCGGCTGACGGACTGAGTGCGCAGGCGTAGGATCTAGGGGAAACAAGAAGTAAGAAGATGGGCGGTCAGAGGGAAAGAATGGGCGGGGGGAAGCAACAATAAGGCTGAGCTAGCTGGGCACCTACGAGGGTAACGCCGCCCCTGGGCACTTGCGAGCCCTCATTTGCATATGCTACTAAGTCGTTTTTTGCCGGTTTTATAACATAGAAACATAGAATGTGTTGGCAGATAAGAACCATTTGGCCCATCTAGTCTGCCCAATATATCTGAATCCTATGAATAGTCCCTGGCCCTATCTTATATGAAGGATAGCCTTATGCCTATCCCATGCATGCTTAAACTCCTTCACTGTATTTGCAGCTACCACTTCTGCAGGAAGGCTATTCCATGCATCCACTACTCTTATAAGTCCAGGATTGCTCATAAAGGTAACATTTTTATTAACTGTAAGGCTGCTATAAAGCTATGGGAACAGGGCATCTTTAATATTGATTGGACCCTGGGCAAAAATTTACTTGGGCCCCCTGGATCCCGCCTTCCCACACCTTAGCAGGCAATCACGCCCTCCACCACAACACACACACAAAAAATCCACACATCTGGTAGAGTCCAGTGATATAAATACTTCCAGTTCTGAAGACTCCAGTGGCTCAGGATCAGTGCTCTGGGCAGCTGGGCTCAGGCTGGAAATGGGCACCGCTCTGCAGGAAGGAGACCAGGGCTCGGCTCACCCTAGTGTTACAGTGCACCCCAGCACCCCACAGTATGCAGTATAGCACCCTATAGTATACAGCAACCCACAGTATGCAGTTTAGCACCCTATAGTATACAGCAACCTGCAGTATGCAGTATAGCACCCTATAGTATACAGCACCACATAGTATGCAGTATAGCACCCTATAGTATACAGCACCACACAGTATACAGGCCCCCACACAGTATACAGCCCCCCACACAGTATACAGACCCCCACAGTATACAGGCCCCACACAGTATACAGGCCCCCACACAGTATACAGGCCCCCACACAGTATACAGCCCCCCCACAGTATACAATCCCCCCACAGTATACAGGCCCCCCACAGTATACAGCCCCCCCCCCCACAGTATACAGGCCCCCACAGTATACAGCCCCCCACAGTAAACAGGCCCCAATAGTATACAGGCCCCCCCACAGTATACAGCCCCCCACAGTATACAATCCCCCCACAGTATACAGGCCCCCCACAGTATACAGCCCCCCCCCCACAGTATACAGGCCCCCACAGTATACAGCCCCCCCCAGTAAACAGGCCCCGATAGTATACAGGCCCCCCCACAGTATACAGCCCCCCACAGTATACAGCCCCCCACAGTATACAGGCCCCCCACAGTAAACAGTCCCCCCACAGTATACAGCTCCCCCACAGTATACAGGCTCCCCACAGTATACAGGCCCCCCACAGTATACAGACCCCCACACAGTATACAGAACCCCCCTATACAGTAGGTTACAGTATATTAGCATAACAGCCCCTGTCATCTTTTTCTGTAGTAATCTTCATAAAACTTCTCCTGCAACACTCCTGGTAGGACCTGTGATGACCTCATAGCCATGTGACCAGTAACATTACTAGGTTACTGGTCACATGGTGATGATGTCATCTCAGGTCCTAGATCACAGCTCTCACACACAGTACGATGCCTGGACTCAGTGCTGGCAGGCATGGCAGCACCCCCTGTGTAGCTGACAGCCTGACACCCGGGGCAGTGGCTAGCAGGGCTCAAAAGGCAGATGCCTTGGGCCCCCCATGAGCAACTGGGCCCGGGGCAGCTGCCCCTTTTGCCCCTTGGTAAAGACGGCCCTGTATGGGAAGGGTTAAAAAGGTGAAACTTTGATGACAGACTCCCTTTAAGTCTCATTTTAACATCTAGCGTGAGGGTTTAGCCTTGTATTTTCATTTGCATATATTGTCGTGTACCTTTGCAGTGATTTATTTATTCTCATAGTCTAATACACACATTATTTGATTTTGTGTAGGATTTTTTTATGGCACATGTGGTCCTCTGCCAGCATCCTCCATTATATGCATTATTTGATGGGGATTTGCCATTTGCAGCGGATGACATGTGGAGGTTTTGCTCCCCCGGTTATAAATGCGCTACAGTATTTGGGGTTCTGAGCATTTCATCCTATTTAGGCCACTTTATTCAGTGATTTGTATATTTTGCCCTTCCTCTGATCCGTCAGAACAATAACCCACAAAAAACAGATCCTGTCTGTTCAGCATCCACCTTCACTCGGTCAGCATTTGGTCAGTAATCCATCAGTATTGCTAAAGCCCCCAAAAAACAGGAGTGGATCCAAATCAGAGATGACATGTGAATGGAATATTTACATGTCTTCTGTGTTTTGTGCCCACTTCTGCTTTTGGCTACCAAATCATAAGCAAATTCTGATGGGTCCATACAGGCCCCACAGCTGCTACACAGGCAGGATCCGTTGTGCGTCTCATTTTTCCTTCCTTCTGACAGATCAGAAGAAAGGTTCAAAAAACGATGATGTCATCCAGGCCAAAAGGCAAGATAATGTACCAGTTATGAAGTGGGGAGGGTGGGAACAGCATGTGAATTCCACAGAGTGGCCCTATGACATAGTGTTGAGTTGGAAGCATCAGGAGTAGGCCACAGAGTGGCACAATGACAGTTTGCATGTGGTGGCAGCATCAGGAGGCCACAAAGTGGCACAATGAAAGAGTGTAGAGGAGGCAGCATGATACAACAGAGTGGCAAGGTGACATAGTGTGGAGATGGCAGCAGCATCAGAAGACCACAGAGTGGCAAGGTGACAGTGTGAAGGTGGCAGCAGCATCAGGAGACCACAGAGTGGCAAGGTAACAGTGTGGAGGTGTCAGCAGCATCAGAATAGTAACTTAGGTAGGTAGCACCATGGATAGAGTTGAGCGGACACCTGGATGTTCGGGTTCGACGGCTGAACGGGACACGAACTTGACTCCGAACCCGAATCCCATTGAAGTAAATGGGGACCCAAACTTTTGAGCACTAAAATGGCTGTAAAAAAGTCATGGAAAGGGCTAGAGGGATGCAAATGTCGTCAAAATGTGGCTAAGAGCATGGCAAGTGCTCTGCAAACAAATGTGGATAGGGAAATGACTTAAAATAACATCAAATATGTAAAAAAAAATATATAATAATCTAGGAGGACCAGGTCCATATGGAGTAGGAGGTTGAGTAGGGGGTGGATGTGGCGGTGTAGGTGGAAGTGGCAGTGAAGAAGGTAGCCTACACTGCTTTTTGGTTTAAAACGTATTTTTTTTTTTTTAAATTAGGGTACACCCCAAAACATTGGGAAATATAACCAGTCATGCTAAACACACGTTCAGACAATACACCGACTGCAGGGCAGGCCAGCACCTCCAAGGCGTAAAGGGCAAGCTCAGGCCATGTGCGCAATTTGGAGACCCAGAAGTTGCAGGGGCTGACCCCTGTCAGTTCGTGTAGGCGTGTGCATACTTACTGCCCCACCATGTCGCACGTCCCTGTGATGTTCACAATCCAATTTGATATCTGCTCTATCAACTCTCGTTGTTCTTTTATACGCCTACCATGGATTGTGGTGGGGAATCAGGGTTCCAGTCCGGAGAGGGAGCGTGAGAAAAAGAGACCAAATTTAATGAAGATAAATTTATTTAAAAAATTTGGGATTGAGAAGAAATGTGGGAAAAGCTATTGAGGCTGAAATGTTGGCCAAAATAGTATAGCGGAAATGTGGGACAAAGTATTGAAGCTTAAAGAGGACCTTTCACCGATCCTGACATTGTGAACTAAGTATACAGACATGGAGAGCGGCGCCCGGGGATCTCACTGCACTTACTATTATCCCTGGGCACCGCTCCGTTCTCCCGCTATGCCCTCCGGTATCTTCAGTCACTAAGTTATAGTAGGCGGAGTCTGCCCTTGTTCTGCTGTAGGGCTGGCCAATCGCGGGGCAGAGATCACAGCCTGGGAGGTTATTTTCTCCCAGGCTGTGAGCTCTGCGATGCGATTGGCCAGCGCTACAGCAGAACAAGGGCAAACTCCGCCTACTATAACTTAGTGACTGAAATCTCCGCCTACTATAACTTAGTGACCGAAGATACCCGAGGGTATAGCGGGAGAACGGCGCCCGGGGATAATAGTAAGTGCAGTGAGATCCCCGGGCGCCGCTCTCCATGTCTGTATACTTAGTTCACAATGTCAGGATCAGTGAAAGGTCCTCTTTAAATGTGGTACAACTTGTTTAAGTTTAAGCATTGAATCAAAGGAGATGGCGCGCATCAATTAAAGAAGCATTTCAGAAATTCTATTCCCTGTCACCTATGCAGAGAGAATAAAATTACAGAGAAGTATTACCCTGTCTACTTGGTAGAGCAGGGGTCTATGACAGAAAACAATTGTTTATTGTCACCTGAAAATGTAAAATAAAAATTATTGAAACTTATTAAGCTGTCAACTAGGTAGAGGAGGGGTATATTACACCCACAAATTGGTGAATTTGACCCTAAAATGTAACTGACAATTTTTTTTATTGTTTAACCTGTCTACTAGGTATAGCAGTGGTACTTCACACCAAAAATTTTTGAATTTCAATTGAAAATGTAACTGACAAATATATATTTTTTGTTAACCGGCCTACTAGGTATAGCAGTGGTACTATACACCCAAAAATTGGTGAATTTAACCCAAAGATATTAATGAAAATGTATTACATTTTTTTAACCGGCCTACTAGGTATAGCAGTGGTACATCACACCCCAAAATTGGTTAATTTAACCCGAAAATATTAATGACAATTTATTTTATTTATTTAACCAGCCTACTAGGTATAGCAGTGGTACATCACACCCAAAAATTGGTTAATTTCACCAAAAAATGTAAATGACAATTTTTTTTTAACCGGCCTCCTAGGTATAGCAGTGGTACTATACACCCAAAAATTGATTACATTTCACCAGAAAATGTTAATGACAATTTATTTTATTTTTTTAACTGGCATACTAGGCATAGCAGTGGCACTATACACCCAAAAATTTGTGAATTTCACCAGAAAATGTAAATGACAATTATTATTTATTTTATTTTTTTAAACGGCCTACTAGGTATAGCAGTTGTACTATACAGCCAAAAATTGGTTAATTTCACCAGAAAATGTTGATGAAAAAGTAGTGAAATGATATAAAATAAAATATGTACAAAAAATAAATAAATGGATTTATGAGGTGGAGTTCCATATGGAGTAGGAGTTTGAGGAGGCAGTGGACATAGCGGAGTAGGTGGAAGCGGCGGTGGAGGAGGACGAGATAGCCAACACAGGTTTTTTTGGTTTTAATTTAATTTTGTAAAATTATGGTACACTCCAAAAGAGTGTGAAATATCCAAAATACAAGAATGAGCAAATGCGCTGCAGTATAACAATGGCTGCTTAGTGCCGGTATACATGTCTATTCTGCACAAGGTACGGACAAGTCCTGAGGGATCCATGCCTGGTTCATTGTAATGAACGTGAGCTTGTCCACATTGGCTGTGGACAGGCGGCTGCGCTTGTCTGTGATGACGCCCCCTGCCGTGCTAAACACACGTTCAGAAAATACACTGGCTGCAGGGCAAGACAGCACCTCCAAGGCGTAAAGGGCAAGCTCAGGCCATGTGCCCAATTTGGAGACACAGAGGTTGAAGGGGGCAGACCCGTCATTCAGTACATGTAGGCGTGTGCACACATACTGCTCCACCATGTTAGTGAAATGCTGCCTGCTGTTAGGACGTTCCATATCAGCTGGTGGTGCTGGTTGTTGTGGCGTGCTGACAAAGCTTTTCCACATTTCGGCCATGCTAACCCTGCCTTCAGAGGTGCTGGCGGTGCCCCAGCTGCGTTGGCGACCTCTTCCTTGTCCTCTGCCTTCGACTTGTGCTTCCACTGTGCCCCCACTGTCAGGTGGGAATGCCACCAGCAGCGCGTCTACCAGCGTGCGCTTGTACTCGCGCAGCTTACGATCATGCTCCAGTGACGGAATTAAGGACGGTAAGTTGTCCTTGAACGGGGATCCAGCAGCGTGGCCACCCAGTAATCAGCACAAGTTAGAATGTGGACAACTCAGCGGTCGTTGCAGACACTGCAGCATGTAATCGCTCATGTGTGCCAGGCTGCCCAGAGGCAACGACAAGCTGTCCTCTGTGGGAGGTGTATTCTCTGTGTTCTCTGTATCCCCCCATCCACGCACCAGTGATGGCCATGAGCTGGACTTGGTGCGACCCTGCTGTGAACATGGTTCCTCCTCCTCCTTCTCCTCCTCCTCCTCCTCATCCTCCACCTCGTCATCCTCCAGAACTGTGCCCTGGCTGGAAAATTGTGTACCTTGGGTTTGTGGGTGCAGGAACCCATCCTCGGAGCCACTTGGGAATGACTGGCCGGAAACCCTACAAAATGATCCCTCTTCCTCCTCCTCCTGTGCCACATCCTCTTCCATCATCGCCAGGAACGTTTTTTCAAGGAGGCATAGAAGTGGGATAGTAACGCTGAGACCGGCGTTATCAGCACTGGCCATGTTGGTGGAGTACTTGAAACAGTGCAACAAGGAACACAGGTCTCGCTTGGAGGCCCAGTCATTGGTGATGAAGTGGTGCTGCTCCGCAGTGCGACTCACCCGTTCGTGCTGCAGCTGAAACTCCACTATCGCCTGCTGCTGCTCGTACAGTCTGGCCAGCATGTGCAAGGTGGAGTTCCACCTTGTGGGCACGTCGCATATCAAACGGTGAGCGGGAAGGCCGAAGTTACGCTGCAGCGCTGACAGGCGAGCAGCAGCAGCAGGGTGAGAACACCAAAAGCGCACACAAACGGCCCGCACTTTATGCAGCAGCTCTGACATATCCTGGTAATTTTTAAGGAGTCTCTGCACCACCAAATTCAGCACATGCGCCAGGCAAGGGCTGCTACGAGATTTCGTCCTTTATGGCACACCACCAGGCCGGGCTTGAGGCTGACTGGCACAATCCACTCATCGGTCTGTTGTTCAAAGCCTGTCCACAGCTCCTGAGCGGTGTGGGGTTTGTTCCCCAAACAGATACGTTTTAAAACTGCCTACTGTCATTTACCGCTGGCTGTGCTGAAGTTGGTGGTGAAGGTGTTACTCTGACCGGATGAGGAGCTGGTAGAGGATGAGGAAGCAGAGTAGGAGAAGGAAGCAACAGGAGGCAAACTGAAGCGCCCTGCAATCCTCGGTGGTGGAAGGACATGAGCCAAGCTGTTATCCGCCTCAGGCCCAGCCACCACTGCATTTACCCAGTGTGCTGTTACGGAGATATAACGGTCCTGACCGTGCCTACTGGTCCACGTATCCGTAGTCAGGTGCACCTTGCCACAGATGGCGTTGCGCAGTGCACACCTAATTTTGTCCCCTACTTGGTTGTGAAGGGAAGGAATGGCTGCACCTTGAAAAGTAGTGACGGCTGGGCATGACGTACTGTGGGACAGCCACCGCCATAAGGCCTTTAAAACTATCTGTCTCCACCAGACGGAATTACATTTCAAAGGCCAGTAATTTAGAAATGCTGGCATTCAGGGCTAGGGAAAGTGGGTGGGTAGGGGGGTACTTCCTCTTCCTATCCAGTGTTTGGGAGATGGAGAGCTGAACGCTTCAGTGGGATGTTGTGGAGATGCTTGGTGACCCAGGTGTTGGTGTTGCTAGCAGATCCTTTGTTTGCGGGGTGGCAGGTGGCACTGTCACTCCAGAGGTGGATGAAGAGGCCGAGACTGCAGCAGAAGAGGAAGCAGGAGGAGCCAGAAACCTTTCTTGGTTTTTGAGGTGACTACTCCACTGCAGCTCGTGCTTTGCACTTAAATGCCTGGTCATGCAGGTTGTGCTCAGGTTGAGAACGTTTATGCCTCGCTTCAGGCTCTGATTGCACCGCGTGCAAACCACTCGTGTCTTGTCGTCAGCACATTGTCTGAAGAACTGCCACACCAGGGAACTCCTTGGAGCTGGCTTTGGTGTGCTTGGTCCCTTTCTGCGGTGGGCAGTAGGAAGCGTACTGTCTAGAGGACGGCCGCTCTCTGCTTTTGCACCCTGCTCCCTCTTCTGCTGTGCTGGTGGCTCTGTGTGACCACCGCCTCTTCCTCCGAACTGCATAGGTCACTCGCATGACCTTAATTCCATGTTGGGTCGAGGACCTCATCGTCCTCCACATCCTCTTCCACCCAGTCTTCACCCCCTGCCTTCCTTGTCGGTCTGCACACTTTCAAAAGCCCCAGCAGTTATCACCTGTGTTTCGTCATCATCCGACACGTGCTGCGATGGTCCTCCCATGTACTCGTCTTGAAAGATAAGTTGTTGGCTATCTCTTCCACTTCTGGGGCAGGGATAGGTGGATGGCCCTGAGAAACCCTGCTAACAGAGTCATCAAAAATCAGAAGAGACTGCTGCATGACTTGGGGCTCAGACTGCTTGGCTGATTTGCAAGGGGGTGAGGTGAAAGACTGATGGACATGGGCTGCAGGTGCCAAATGTGGTCTTTCAGCAGGAGACTGGGTGGGAGACAATTTGAAGGAACTGGATCCACTGTCATCAACCCAATCTACTATCGCCTGTACTTGTTCAGGCCTCACCATTCGTAGAGCCGCATTAGGCCCGACCAAATACCGCTGCAGGTTCTGTCGCCTACTCGCACCTGAGGAAGGGGTTTCACTTGTGCGTGTAGCTGGCACAGATCGACCACGTCCTCTCCCTGCAACAGGAGCTCCATCAGCAGCACCACAACCGGGGCCACATCCCTTTTTTGACGCTCTCCTCATATTTTTTGAATTTAGGATCTTGCCCTAAATGGGTGTTTAATAAATAGTAGAATAGAACAACAGTATGTAGAGGGTGTATATCACACGGCCTGAACCAGACTAGGCCTCAATTAAAGATTTATTTGCCCAAAATGGCTGTATTTTAAATGGCTGTATTTCAAATCCCGGATTCAAACCCCTGTATGTAGAGGGTGTATCTCACAGGGCCTGAACCAGTGTAGGCCTGAATTCAATATTGGTGCACCAAATGGCGGTATTTAAAATCTCTGAATGTAACCCAAATGTATTAAGGGTGTATCTCACAATGACATCTGCATCAAAGGCTGCCAACAATTATTTTTTTTTTGGGCCCAAACGAGTGTTTGTTTAACAACTAAATTTGACAGTAGTATATATATATATATATATAAGCCTATAATTGCTCATGCTGCAAGGCCTGAAAATTGTGTTTTTTTGTAGAAAAAGTGTGTTTTTAAAACCCCAGAAAATGATGGGTGTATTTCTAGCTTAAATTGCACACTGACTAAACTAGATGTTGTAGTTTGCCAAAAAAGTGGTGATTTGCAATGTCCCAAAAGCTCAGATGCAGTGCTGGTGCACTGCCCTTGCATAAAATGGCCGCCGCCGCCCACCTAACTAACAGAATTCTAAAAGTTTGTATTTTTTGGTCAATGAGCTCAGGGCAGGGTAAAACGATTGTGCCCTGCACCCACACAACTATTTCTCTGTAGATCGCTGAGTTAGATTCTCTCCTATTCTGGGGCGGAGCTAGCCGCGAGCCGAGATGGAAGCTTGATCTCAGAGCTCCACACAGACGCTGCTGCAGCTTCGGTTTAACGGGTGACAGAAGCCCCTAAGATGGTGAAAACTAACAAAGAAAGGAGCGATACAGTACAGGGCACTCAAAAATCGTGCCAAACGCAATCAGAAATGGATCGTTTTCTCAAAAAACAGAGTTTCTCGCCAGCCCACAGATCCAAGATGGCGCCGGAGGGAGCCAGAGCCGCCGCGCCACCAGAAGACTCCGATGGTGAAAGTTCCTGCGCCATGTCAGAAGGTACAGAGCCTGCAGATCTACCCCTGTCCAGAGCCTTCTTTAAGAAGACGCTTTATAAGGCGCTGCAACCCCTGCACAGAGACATTTCTGATATCAAGACGGAGGTTAAGCAGATTGGGGGACGTGTTGTATCTTTGGAGGAGACGCAGGCGGCCATAATTCAGCACGGAGAGGCTGTTAAAAAGGCCATACAGGGCCATAATGCGTTACTTACCTCAATGATCCTGCACCTGGAAGACCAGGAAAATAGAAGTAGGTGGAAAAATGTCCGCATAAGAGGAGTACCGGAGGATGTCCCTCCTGGAGAAATCACAGCAGCGGTCACCGCCATATTTGCCTCACTTGTTGGGGAAGACAGGGCTGTGCAGATAATAATTGAGAGGGCCCACAGAGCCCTAAGGCCTAAGCCACAGGAGAACGGCCCACCCAGAGATATTATATGCGGATTGCTAAATTTTCTGGACACTGCCTCCTTATTAAGAGCTGCAAGAGAAGCCAAGAATATTTCATATAATGGAGCGCGCATCCAATTTTTTCAGGACCTAGCATCTAGTATCCTGGCAAAACGCAGAGCACTGAAGCCAGTTACAGAAACTCTTAGAGCCCACAAGTTGCCAGTGAGATGGCTATTTCCATTTGGCCTTGCGACCTTTAAAGAGGGCCGACAGATCATCATCAGAACACCGCAAGACTTAACTGATGCTTGGGATAAGCTAGGTATAGCTCCTGTAGAAGTTCAACCATGAATGCCAGTTCCAGAAGATCTGGGCTTGCCTGACCTGCCAGAGATTCCTACATGGCAGGTGGTAAAAAAGCCGAAATCACCAAAGAACAGGAAGACAACATGAAATTTCATGGGAACTGTATATCTCCATTTTTGCTCCTTTCCTCACAGCAGTTCTTTGTAGGAGCACTCTAACACCATCATAGAGGGTGCTTGTAAGTTGGAAGTGGTTAGTTGATACGTATTATCAACACCAGAGGGCATGAGTTTACGCTGTACTGCTGATATGATGTTACCTCTACATAGTAGAGAAATATTTAGTGCCTCCTCTGAGTGAAAGATTATAGTGCAGTTATTAATGCCTTTTCACCACTTTGGGATCATATATTGTCATATTTTGTTGCTTAGACAACATTATAGGTTTTCCACCCGTTACACAATAAGGTGTTAATCATTCTGTTTATGATAGGGCAGTTAGTCTTGATGTCAAAGGCTTTCCTCCCTTCCAAGCAGAGTTGGGGTGTTGCACCGGGCCTGGCCTACCCTTCCTACCCATTTGGTGGGGGGGGCGGGTTGGGGCCGGGTGGAACGCCGTCAACTCCTTTACTGCTTATATCAAAGTCAGCTGACAAGTGTTTATTCACAACTATGATTCACTGTACAATGTGTTTTTCCCCAGTTCTTTACCTGTTTAAGGCTCTTGACAGCTCAATACTCACGTCTTCATTAAGGTATGGCTAATCTAAACATATTGTCACATAATGTGAACGGAATTAACATCCCTCAAAAAAGACGTCAGATATTTAACCTGCTCTTAAACAAAAAAGCAGACATTGTCCTTTGGCAAGAACCCCACTTTCGTCATGATCATATTCCCACACTGCCCACGACAAAGTACTCGCAGTGGTTCCATGCAACACACTCATCTGCTTCTAGAGGGGTATCCATCGCCATAAGCTCCTCTATTCCATTTAAATTGATTAAATCCTTTATTGATCCAGGGGGACGCATGCTTATTATTCAAGGTACCATCTTTAATTTTAAAATTACAATAGCCAACATGTACTCTCCTAATACAGGTCAAATTATCTGGTTGACTAAGGCCCTTAAGAAAATTAAGGAATTTTCAGACGGTATGTTAGTAGTGGGGGGGGACTTTAATGTTTCACTGGACATCAGTACACCAAAATCTCATAACATCACTAAGAAACAAATGGGGAAACTAATGATGTCATTAGCAGAATTGCGTCTGTTGGACGTTTGGAGGACCATTCATCCATCGGAAAAAGATTTCACATATTTTTCCCATGTTCATAATTCATACAGTAGGATAGATTATCTTTTCTTGCCTGATGCATATTTAACATGTGTGAAAAATGTGGAAATAGGGAATATAGTGATTTCAGACCATGCACCCGTAGCAATGTCGCTTTCTCTTCAATGTCTCCCACATAGAGCTTGGTCATGGAGGTTGAACACCACACTTTTATAGTCAAAATCTCATGTGGACACTTTGGCAGATAAATTAGACAACTACTTTAAAACCAATGCCACCCCGGAGATCTCTCCCCCAATGTTATGGGAGGCCCATAAGGCGTATATAAGGGGGGAATTGATAGGACTAGGGTCATATGTTAAGAAGAAATCTACAAAGGAATTGATGTCCCTACTTTCCCAGATTCAAACACAGGAGAAATTACATAAACTAACACACTCTGAATCCCATAAAGAGGCCTTGGTTACACTTAGACGTAAAGTTAAGGATCTTCTTAATATTAAAGGTGCCAAATCACTGATGAATCTGAAAAGTAGAATATATGAACATGGAGACAAGGGAAATAAGATGATGTCTTACTTAATCAAAAAAAGAAGGGAAAAAACCTTTGTCTCCTCAATAAAGTCTAGTCCAACACTAAGGACGACCTCGACTCCTCTCATAGCTAAGGCCTTTCAGACATTTTACTCTAAACTTTACAACCTGCCAGCACCAGAGATGCCTTCAGGGGCGGGTGACAAAACAAGGGCTTCTCTGATTGAGGAATTTCTTGCCTCGATTAGAGCACCCTCGTTATCAGAAGAGGAAAATGAAAGCCTCCTCAGACCCTTCTCCACAACGGAAGTAGAGAAAGTCCTCAATTCTATCCCCATAGGGAAGAGCCCTGGTCCAGACGGGCTCCCTATTATTTATTTTAAAAAATTTAAAAGGATTTTGCTCCCTCACTTTACAGATCTTTGCAATTCGTTGCTGGGAGGGATGTCTCTAGCTCCCCAGGCCTTGAGGGCGCATATCACCATCCTACATAAAGAAGGGAAGGACCCGGAGGACTGTGGGAGCTACAGACCTATATCCCTTCTCAACTGCGACTTGAAATGGTGGTCCAAGTTGTTAGCGTCTAGAATTTCCCCCATGCTAAACAGACTCATAGATCCTGAACAAGTAGGGTTTGTGCCTGGGAGGGAGGGAAAACACAATATTTGGAGAGTGATCCACTTGATCCATAACGCCCATGTTAAGAAAACACCTTTGCTGCTGCTGGGAACTGATGCGGAGAAGGCATTCGACAGGGTTAGCTGGGATTTCATGAGATTCTCTCCTATTCTCTCCCTGAAATCACAAGTCCAGCAGCGTCCTCTCCCTACACTAGTAACAGCAGAGTGACGGGCGGTGCTACGTGACTCCAGCTTATATTGAGCCCGGATCACATGCTGCTCTGGCCAATCATAGCCATGCCATTAGTAGGCATGGCTGTGATGGCTTCTACGGTCAGACAGTTAAACGCTTGTTGATTGGTTGCTGTGCAGCCTTTTACAAAGCTAAACTTTTACAGAAATGTTCGGGTCCAGGGTCCAAAAATCCCTAAAGTTCGGTACAAACCTGATCTTTACAGTTCGGGTTCGCTCAGCCCTAACCATGGATGATCTAGTCTGATGCATCAGACATTGGTGGGTGGAAATACTGGCGGATCCACTCTTGATTCATCTTGACAAAGGTCAGTCTCTCCATATTTTGGGAGGACAGGCAAGTTCTTATTGGGGTTATTATGGCCCCCGCCTCTCTAAAAACCCGCTCTGATGTCACACTACTAGCCGGGCAGGACAGCTTTTTAAGGGCAAACTCTGCCAGTTGCGGCCACAAATCCAGTTTGACTGCCCAGTTGTCCAGCAGATCTTCAATGTGGGGGGGTGGCAGGGTGCTGTCCAAGTATGCAAGCACCTGCTCGTTCAGGTCCTGATCCAGGTCTAGCTGCTGCTGGTCTGTAGTTTCTTCACTAGTTTATAGCTACTAGAGAGGAGTCGTTGATTCAGGGAGTTATTCTGATTGACTCATTGGAGGGAATTTTTTCCTTAATTGGGGAAAATTGGCATCTCCCTCACAGTTTTTTTTTTTTGCCTTTCTATGGATCAACTTGCAGGATAACAGGCCGAACTGGGTGGACAGATGTATTTTTTCGGCCTTATATACTGTTATATGTTATTATGTTTCTAGGCGGGTGAAGAAAGCTGCTCATCAGCGACTCTAGACTCAAGTAGCTGCTGATGGAGCTGGAACTGCTCCTATTCCCCCCAGCCTACCACAGCAGCCATGGCAGAGGAACATGAGCGCAGAGGGCGGCCCCGGTCAGACCTGCGAGATGATGGACGATGGCACACATAAGCAGCGACCAACTGACTACATAGGATGTCTCTATAGTACGGATGTAGCAGGGTTAACACACATGCTTTATGAGACATGTTATCTAAACTAAATGCAACTAAATGTGTTAAGCAATTGCTTTCCAATGGCTTTTGTTTCAAGATAACACGATGAGTTAAGAAATTGGAGTTAAGAGGTTGTGTGTTACCCCTGCTACATCTGTAGTTCAGTTTGTCCTCCCTCTCAGTGGGTTTAAAAAAAGCCCCCATTTTAGACCAGTAGTGAGGGTCCAACAAGGTGGAGAGCCAGAAGTCATCCTGCATTACGCTAGTCCCTTAGGGTGAGCGAATGTGAGGTCACGGGGAGTCAGTTAACAGACCAAGGGTTGCTATTGGTACTCACGATTTTTAGTATACCCTGGGCAGGCGTACAGCAGTGATGGAGAGGCTGACACAGAGATCCTCTGGGGCAATCTCTGAGAATTGGGACCAGGCCTGGTGGTAGGTGAGGTGCCCTGGGTGTTGTAGGTATAGTGTGCCGGTAGCAAGATCCCTTATAGTTTGTGACGCCAGTGCCGGTAACGGTGGCACACCGGTTTGTTGGAAGAATAATAGAGGTACACACTGTTGTAGTGAACTAGAACTCCTCTTTACTGAACAGTTCAACTATATACAGTTCTCCAAACAGTTCCATACAGAGAATGTTTTAGTAACAGGCAGGCTTGACATATAGCAGGCTGTCTATATATACTAGGGGGTTCCCTAGCTCCCTCTACAGCTTAGGAGGAGGAACTACACCCTAACAGGCCTGGTACACAGGAGATAACATGACAATATACATTATAATGAAATACAAAATACCATGACCATGTTCCGCAGGAGGTGGAGAACAACATAACCCAGTTGACCCTTGAGTAGTGCCCATATTTACGTAGTGGGACACTACAATCCCTCTGTGGAATGCTGACAATTCGGCTGTCACTAGGAAAGCAAGTGGGTATGCATCGGGGCCATTTGTGCAAGTTATTTGGAGGAACTCCCTGCCTCCATCTCCACTGCATACTGCCGCAGTGTGTCTGGGTCCTCTGCTTCGTCTTCCGCATCACCCTGTAGCTCCTCTGGCTGCTCCTGCCCCTCCTCTCCTGTCACCTGTGTAGAAAAACCACCCATTTTGCTACACATTGCTTGTGCTCCAATATTCTCCTCCTCTTCCTCCAGTTCAGCCCCCACAGGGCTCATGTGGCCGTGATATCTAAGCACCACATCTCCAGTCCCCTGACCAGCATCTGTTCCAGGATATGAATCAGTAGAATGGTGTTGTTTATCCCGTAGTACTGACAAATAATGTGGCCTCCTCAAAGGGCCTTAGCAAATGGCAGGTGTCACGCATGAGCTACCACTGGCTGACATCAAATTTACACAGAGGAGTGCTCATTTCCGCTTGGATAATCAAGAAATTGTTTATGGCCTTTCTCTGTTCGTACAGTCGGTCCAACAGATGGAGGGTGAAATTTCAAAGGTTGGAAACATCGCATATCAGCCTATGTTTGGGATTGCCGTTCTGCCACTGCGGCTCAAGGAGGGTGTGCTTTGCGGTGTACGAGTGGCTGAAGTGCATGCAAAGTTTCCTGACCATTTTTAGAATGTCTTGCAGATGGGTGGAAGACTTCAGGAACCACTTGACAACCAGATTGAACACGTGTGCCATGCAGGGCGCATGGCTCAGCCCTCCTTGACGCAGCGCCGACACCATGTTCTTCCCGTTGTCAGTCACCCTGGTTCCGATTCTGAGTTGTTGCAGAGAAATTCAGGATTTGATTTCTTGATGAAGGACATGGAGCAGTTCCTCCCCTGTGTTACTCCATTCGCCCAGAAAAACAAGGTGCAGAACAGCATTACACTGCTGTGCCCTGCACATGTGGTATGCTGGAGGAGCACTGTGAATTGTCCCTGCAATAGAGGCTGAGAACACTGTGGAGGATGAGGAGGCATAGGCGGACATTGTTGCAGGACCAACAGCGTGACAACGTGGAGGCGGAAGCGACGTCACCTGCCCAAGGTGCTGGTGTGGCTGTGCAGGAACCACATTCACCCAGTGGGCTGTAAAGGACATGTATTGTCTCTGACCATAGTTACAGCTCCACACATTGGCGCTTCCGTGCATTTTGGCAGAAACCGACAGGCTCAAGGTCTGGCCCACTTTCTGTTCTACATACGTGTGCAGGGCTGGTACTGCCTTTTTGGCAAACAAATGATGGCTTGGGACTCTCCACCTCAGCTCGACACAAGCCATCAGTTCTTTGAAAGGTGCAGAGTCCAGCACTTGGAAAGGGAGTGACTGCAGCACCAGCAACTTGGCCAAGAGCACATTCAGCTTCTGCGCCGTTGGATGAGTGCACACATACTGTTGTCTCTTGGCAATCTCTTTGGTGATCGATTGCTGATGGAATGACTAATGAGGAGAAGGAGGGTGAGCATCAGGACTGGTAGTTGATAGAGAGGACAGACAGCTTCCTTCAGCTGAGGTGGTGGAGCCTTGACTGCCTTAAATCAGGTGCGTGCCAATGGGTGATAAAGCAGTTGCTGTGACAGGCTGGACCACCACATCGGAACCACGGTTCTCCCAGGCCACTTTATGTTGACGCAGCGCCGTGGTGCCAACATTAGAACCCTGTCCATGCTTCACCTTCTGCCCACATATTTTACAAATGGCCATGTTCACATCCTCCGGCCGCTTAACAAAAAACTGCAACACCGCCGAGTAGGTGATTTTACCCCCAACACTCTGCACTGACTGACTGCTACCACTTTCCGGGCTGGTAGACTCCTGCAAAGCGGATGGTCTACCCCGGGCATGTTTGGCTCCCGACCTCCCACTGCTGCCATCCTGCTGACTTCCGGCCACGCTAGCGACTTGCTGGCTCTGCCGCTGCCTCACAGGCAAGCTGCCGCCCTCTCCCATTGATGAAGCCACTAATTCACCTGGCTCCCAAGTGCAATAAGCTACATCATCATCATCCTGTACTGTCTGCACATCACTGATGTCCTCCTCAACGGTCTCTGGGTCAGGAGCCTGACTGCTCACAACACCAGTTCCCATGCCACTCTCCTCATCACTACTTTCCTGCGCATGCTGCGGATGTCTCCTCAACATCTTGGTTGGCCAGGAGGTGATGACTGTCCTCTAGTACTTCGTCCTTGCTGTGTAGTGGAGCTGAGCCCACAGCATACAATACTTCTCTGGCTGAGGGAACAGAAAAGGACAGAGGCAGGATGAGGACAGGTGAGGGCACAGGGCCTGCTCCTGGGCCATACCAACTAAGGGTTGTGTTGGACAAACCCACCGACTCTTGGCTGGGGGTGTCTGATGTCACTTGAGACAAAGTAGATGACTGAGCCAACCATTCAAGAACCGCTGGGTTGCTGGTCAAGACACGACCGCTAGATGACACTGTGAGCTCAGGCCTCTCGCTGCGACTCCTGCTGCCACGGCCCCTTACTCTGCTGCGACCTCTGCCTGCGCCAGATATATTTAGGCCTCTGCCCCCTTCTTCTCTGTCTGACATACTGTTAGATCAAATAAATAAATAAAAGGAAATTAAAACACCCCAAAAAAGTCTGTAATTTTCGCACTTCACCACACAACAGCTAATAAGCCCTTTTTTCCCCACTATTACACATAAAAAACTGCTTTAGAACATATAACTGCCCCGCACAAGGGCAAATAAGACGTAGAAATATCTCCCTGTAATAACCCTGTTAATGGCGGTATCACACAGCACTTGTACCCCAATAACAAGAGCGGTTTGCTGGAATTACAGAGCTGTATGATGGCAATGTGGCTCCGCAGTCAGTGCAGCAAGGTGTAATAGGATTGTTCCTGTTCCCCGGGCTGTCACCTCCCCGACTGAACCCTGTTCTACATAAACGCTGTGAATGATTCCTCCCTGTCCTTTCCCTGAACTTCTATTCAGCAAAATAAAAGTTTTGAAGTCTTTCCTCGCACTGTCTTTTCTTTTTCTTTACTTTTCTTATGTTTTTACACTTGAAAGCTTCTGCACATCTGAAATGGTGCCTGAAAAAAATCCTACTAAAAAGGTTGCCCAAAAATCCAAATTTCCTTAATTGTTGAGGTCTGGGTCTAATTGAACATCAGGGCCACCCACAATGTATCTGTACAGATTACAGGACCAGCGTAGAAGTATTCAATGTTGTTTATCTGGTAACTTCCGGTTTTACAGAAAAATCTAAATTAATATAAAAAAAAAAGTTCACCTTCATTTTGCGTTAATTGCTGTGAAACAACTAAATACCTACCTAGTGAAGAATAGTGATGAGCGGCAGGGGCAATATTCGAATTTGATATATTTCACGAATATTTGGTAGAATATTCATCATATATTCGCACATTCGCTATTAGTTTCTTGATTGTGAAAATAAGCAATGTAATATGCGCGTAATGCGGGCGCAATGCCGGCTTGGGTCACTATAGCTACATTTTTCAAGCTGCTAGAAGTTTCCTGAGACTGGAGAATATGGTCGGCACGGCAGAAGATTACAATAGCTTTATATGCAGATAGAGGGCTCCAATATATTCACGATTGCAAAATCAGCACTAATGATGCAAATATTTCGGCACAATTTGTGCAACTTCACATTTTAACAGGTCCGACTACATATTAGTGATTGGTGCACTAAGTATTGTTGTGAGCTTGTGACATCACAGCGCTGTGTATGTAGCACGTATGTGTGGACAGCTCCACTATATCACTATCTAACCTACACAATCTCCAACTAACTATCTAATGTAATGACCCAGGGAAGCCCAGAGCTCAGCAATGTCACCGCTCTCTCTCAGATCTGCAAAATACTGCACACAATGGCTGCTGGGGAGGGTCTTATATAGTAAGGGGGAGGCGACTTTCCTATTGGTTGCTGGGGTTGTTGCTAAGCTCTGACAGAGACATTGCAGCCTTCTCATTGGCCCACAAGCAAGAAGGGCGGTTACTGATGACCAAAAATCTAGAATATTCAAAATTTCGAATATATATCACTATATTCTAAATATTCGCAAATTCTCGAAGTGCCGATAATCGTTATTAATGTTCACGATTTGAATATTCGCGCCCAACACTAGTGAAGAACATTTTTTTTCATGAAGGTCCCCAGGATCAGAGCACATGACCCCCAAACCTTTAACTACAATCCTGCGTTATCTACGGTTGAGTTCTTTTTCCATTTGGAGCCATAAACAGATCTATCAGCCCTGTGCACATGTGATCTAGGTCTACCCAAATCTGATTTGTGTCCATACACTGAGGACATTTGCTCCTGATACAGCCTGGACAATTTTCTTAGAACTTAGAACTGGAAGGACATGAGGAAATGGTCAGTGCCTTGTTTCTTCTCACCGGTTATATTGGACATTTCTCCCTCAGAACAGGGGACACAGTTATAACAGCAGGAGTGATATCCTCCATTAGGAGCTTTCCTGGACCCGGGGGGACATCTCTCATTGCAGCGAGATTGTGGCATCTAGAGGAAACAGATATCATGTATGAAAGGTCTATGTAATACATGTGCAGTGTCCCACTGCAGGAATTTGTGTACTGTACTCTGTGCATTATATGTCCCATGAACTGATTATAGAGAGAGCAAGAAGTTTCTGGTTACTGTTCCTAGGCTGGGCTGGCACCACCCCTTCCTCTAGGACAGGACGATGTATCAGGTCAGGGTAGTGTAAAGCCCTGAGAATTGAAAAGCAGCTAAGTGACGGTATAAGTACCAGGCCTTGAGGAAAAGAGATTCTACAGAAAGCTGAGCATTCAGAAAGGAGAAAGTGCAGAGCATCTGTCAGTCAGTGAAGATAACCCATTCCTGCCTGTTTTGGACTTCAATGGATGTTGGTGGGAGTAATCAGCTTCATGTTCCCCATCCTACTAAAGGAACAGACTGGCCATCTGCTGACAGACAGTATTCTGCAAAGCCTACTATAGTGATACCAATATAGTGAGACATGTTTCACCCCTTGGTTAATTTGGAAAGACTGAGGAGACGTTAAAGGGGACTTCTTTGGAGCCCACTGCCCTGGATACACAGCTCGGGGAACTGTATATGGCAGCTGTGTAATGTATTCAGTGCCTGTGTGACCCATCTACTGAGCTGCTGCAGTAAAGTATACCCTTACCTCCCCTGTGGGCCACTGCACATGGTATGATATAGTTGTGCTCATGATACCCCAGAAGGTGAATGATGTTAAGGTATCGCTAAGTGAAAGCTATCATTATATTCAGCTGTGCTAACCATTCGAGATAGACCTAGAAAAAAAATCTAAGGGCTTGACGGCCATCTATCACCAGCTGCACACATACAGGGGAGAGCACACACACGAGGCCACTAATATGCATTATTACAGCTTTGGCTCCAATGTCCAGTGGTTACACTTGGTTAATTTATTTTTATTAGTAGGTCCACAAACCTGCTTCCTGATCCTGCACTCCCAAAATGGCGGCTGATGGATGGTCATGTGACTAGTCTTGCCAGTGACCTCCTTTGAATCATACTTGGGAATAGATTCCACACGTGTTAGTTCCTGAATGGAGGCCGCTTTGAGGCTGACAAGTCGGCTTATACATGATCAAAGTGTGTTCTAAGAGCCTCATGTTTCTGTCTGTAACATTTGCTCAGCAGCAGATCGGTGAGTAGCATGGGGATGAGCGTCCAGGGCGGTATCTACAGTTGTGTCCCCTGTCAGTTACTGTCTTTATACAGGCCTCATTTTTACCTGAACTGGAGACCCATACAGTGGTGGCAGCAAACAGCTTAGATTCTTACAGGTAAGTCCACTGAAGACTTAAAGGGGTCGTGTCACTTCAGCAAATGGCATTTATTATGTAGAGAAAGTAACTACAAGGCACTTACTATTGTATTGTTATTTTCCATATTGCTTCATTTGGTGGCTGGATTCATTTTTCCAATATAGATAGGTCCGGCAGCACTCCTATGTCCAAAAAACAACCAATTTGGAAAGTCCATATATTTTACCTTAGTCACGGTAATGTTGGTGCCAGCAGATCGGGATCCTGGCCGTTGATCCACAGTCAAATAGCAATGTAAAGAAATCCGCAGCACTCGTCAGATAATCGTGAAAAAAATGGATTTATTCCATAAAGCAGCAAGGAAATGCGACGTTTCGACCGTTCCCGGTCTTTTTCAAGCAAATTAGGCTATTGCTTTGTTCTATAATGTGCAAGCACGACCACCTTTGATAGACTGCAGGGTGGTCGTAACCATGGAAATAAGCAGGGTATAATGTGACGGAAAATGAATTTAGCCGGTAAAGGAAGCAATATGTATAATAACAATACATTAGTAACTTTAAGGAGAGAATAATAATAATTATTATTATTATTATTATTGTTATTATTATTATTATTTATTTTTCTAGCCCCAACATATTCGGCAGCGCTTTACACTCAGCGGGTTCCTGTACAAACAGAGTCATAAATAACAAAGCAACAAACAAGTCAACAATTAAAGCAAGAGAAGTGAGGGACCTGCTCAGAAGAGCTTACAATCTATGAAGAGCAGTGGCGTACATAGAGAAGTAAGGGCCCCATAGCAAGGATCAAACCAGGCCCCCACAGGACAGAAGGGCTTCTGCTTCCCAATCATCTGGTGGCAGACATGTATGTCTATGTCTGGTGGCTGCACCCATGCATGTTTCATGTATTCTCCCATTAGATGGGAATCCAGACATTTATAGTATATACTGTCAGTACAATACACCATAAATACAGGATTTCAGTTGGTAATACCCCTTTACCTTTTATTTTCATCCCTTGGGATTACTTCAGTCTGACAATGCAGCCCCCAACCAGAAAAGGTTGTACACCCCTGCTTTAAAGGGTAGAGTCCTGACCAAGTTGTCACCTCCAGTAGAAGAGGAGATAATCCCAACTAAGACTGGGCCCCCTCTTGTCCTGGGCCCCATAGCAGTCACATAGTCTGCCACTATGGTAGTTACACCCCTGATGAAGAGATAGCGATGACATAAAGGGTAAAGTGCTTGTTTAGTACAATGGTCCGGCCAACAGAATAGGGGAGTAGATATAAAGCTGCCTAAGCGTCACCAGCCAATATCTGTAGTGCTTCTGAGGGCAAGGGGTGTGGATATTTGACAGTGGATCAGGTTCAGAAGAATGATGATGAAGGGGGTGTTGGGGGAATGGAGGAGAGTTAGATCAGGGGATATAATAGGCTAAGCTAAAAAGATATGTTTTGGGGACTGACTAAAACTCTACATGTTATTGTTTGTGGTAGGGTGATCTACAGAACTGGTGCAGCTTCGGAGAAGTCTTAGAGATGGGATTGTGAAGAGAGAAAAGAGGAGAGAACCTAGGACTTAACCCTGAGTAACCCCAACTGCAAGTGGGAGAGGAGGGGAAGTAGAGCCATCAAATGACAAACTGGACAAAGGAGTGGGCTTAGAGATAGGAAGAAAACCAAGAGAGAACGGTGTCCCTAAGGCAGATAGATTGGATCATGGTGAGGAGGAGGTGGTGGAGTACAGTGTCAGATGCTGCAGAGAGATCGAGGAGACTTAGTAAAGAGTAGTCACCTATGCATTTAGGAGGTCAATGGTCACTCTGGTGAGGGCAGTTTCTGTAGAATGTAAGGTGTGAAAATCAGATTGTAATGGATTAAAGAGAAAGCAGAGAGATAGTGGATGAGGTGCGAGTAGACCCCATGCTCCAGGAGTGTAGAGATGGAGGGGAGATTAGAGACAGTTCTGTGGTTAGTTCCGCAGGACCAATCAACAGAAGGTGTTTGTTTGTTTTTTAATATAGGGTTATGACAGAATGTTTGGAAGAAGAGGGGAAGATGCCAGAAGAGAGAGGTCTTCAGTATCCACATTACTTACTTCTCCCGTTCTCCATGTTATTGTGTCATCATTTACATGCAGCCACTCATCCTCTGGCATCCTGTCATCCGGCAAGAAGTAGCTTTTACCATCAGTATGATAAGTATATCTATTATCGTTTACATGAAATACCCAGTTTCTTAACTCCAGAAGAGGCAGAGAGGAAAGTCGTCTTCTCTTATCGAATGCCACAGTGTTTCCGGTATAATCTTGGAATCGCACTTGGCTGATGAAGTACTGCAGCTTTACAAGATCAGAGTAACAAATTACTAAAACCATGACAGACCATTACTGTAATGCCTGAAAACTATGAACCCCCCTTAGATGTTCTCCTGATTTCTTGTCTAATGATAGAAAATGGTTTGCGACTCTGTAATTTCACTTTTCTGGTAAGTGATCTGCAGTAGGGATCAGCGAACCCAAACTGTATAGTTCGGGTTCGTACCGAATTTTGGGGTGTCCGTGACACGAACCCGAACCCGAAAATTTTCGTAAAAGTCCGGGTTCAGGGTTCGTCGCTTTCTTGGCGCGTTTTGAAAGGCTGCAAAGCAGCCAATCAACATGCGTCATACTACTTGCCCCAAGAGGCCGTCACAGCCATGCCTACTATTGGCATGGCTGTGATTGGCCAGAGCACCATGTGACCCAGCCTCTATATAAGCTGGAGTCACGTAGCGCCGCACGTCACTCTGCTCTGATCAGTGTAGGGAGAGGTTGCAGCTGCGACGTTAGGGCGAGATTAGGCAGTGATTAACTCCTCCAAAAGACTTCATGCAGTGATCGATCTACAGCTGTGGATCATTAAACTGCTGATATTCAACTGCTCACTGTTTTTAGGCTGCACAGAGCATTTTTCATTCACTTTTTTCTAGGGTGATCGGCGGCCATTTTGTGTCTTGTGGTGCGCCAGCACAAGCTGCCAGAAAGTACATTTAACCCTCAATAGTGTGGTTGTTTTTTGGCTATATCCTACATCAGGGTCAAGCTGTCACACCAAGTGCATTTAACCATCAATAGTGTGGTTATTTTTTGGCCATATCCCAGTCTAATTCTGTCTGTAAACGTATACCTGTCACCCAGCGCCTAAATAATAGGCCTTAAATTTATAGTCAGCTAAATCTGTGGTTATTGCTGTAGCTGGTCAAGTTATTTAGTGTCCGTCAAAGCACAGTTTTTGTTCTGGGTTGAAATACAATTCCCAATTTCGCAATTTCCTAATTTAGTGGTTTCTGCTGTATCAGGCCTACTTTAAATCTATCACTAAAAGGGTATATTAGATTCAAGGTGCACATAGAGTCATTCTGAATAACTTCACACACACGCTACTGTGCAATTCCAAGTCTAATTCTGTCTGTAAACCTATACCTGTCATCCAGCGCCTAAATACTAGGCCTCAAATTTATATTCAGCTAAATCTGTTGTTACTGCTGTGCCTGTATTAGTGCAATACGGTACCTAAATAGATAGCCAGATAGTGTTAGGTGTCTGTAAAAAAAGGTCTGAATTTGAATTCAATACATTGGGCCAAATAATATTTTTCTTATTGTGGTGAACGGTAACAATGAGGAAAAAATCTAGTAAGGGACGCGGACATGGTCGTGGTGGTGTTAGTGGACCCTCTGGTGCTGGGAGAGGACGTGGCCATTCTGCCACAGCCACATGTCGTAGTGTACCAACTACCTCAGGTCCCAGTAGCCGCCAGAATTTACAGCGATATTTTGTGGGGCCCAATGCCGTTCTAAGGATGGTAAGGCCTGAGCAGGTACAGGCATTAGTCAATTGGGTGGCCGACAGTGGATCCAGCACGTTCACATTATCTCCCACCCAGTCTTCTGCAGAAAGCGCACAGATGGCGCCTGAAAACCAAGCCCATCAGTCTGTCACATCACCCCTATGCATACCAGGGAAACTGTCTGAGCCTCAAGTGGTGGACACAGACAGCTTCAAACAGCTCATGTCGCTTGCTGTCCCACAGTATGTTGTTCCCAGCCGGCACTACTTCTCCAAGAGAGCCGTTCCTTCCCTGCACAACCAAATATCTGATAAAATCAAGTGTGCACTGCGCAACGCCATCTGTGGCAAGGCCCACCTGACCACAGATACGTGGACCAGTAAGCACGGCCAGGGACGCTATATCTCCCTAACTGCACACTGGGTAAATGTAGTGGCGGCTGGGCCCCAGGCGGAGAGCTGTTTGGCGCACGTCCTTCCGCCGCCAAGGATCGCAGGGCAACATTCTTTGCCTCCTGTTGCCACCTCCTCCTACTCAGCTTCCTCCTCCTCTTCTTCCACCTGCTCATCCAGTCAGCCACACACCTTCACCACCAACTTCAGCACAGCCCGGGGTAAACGTCAGCAGGCCATTCTGAAACTCATATGTTTGGGGGACAGGCCCCACACCGCACAGGAGTTGTGGCGGGGTATAGAACAACAGACCAACGATTGGTTGCTGCCGGTGAGCCTCAAGCCCGGCCTGGTGGTGTGCGATAATAGGCAAAATCTCGTTGCAGCTCTGGGACTAGCCAATTTGACGCACATCCCTTGCTTGGCGCATGTGCTGAATTTGGTGGTGCAGAAGTTCATTCACAACTACCCCGACATGTCAAAGCTGCTGCATAAAGTGCGGGCCGCCTGTTCGCGCTTCCGGCGTTCACATCCTGCTGCTGCTCGCCTGTCTGCGCTACAGCTTAACTTCGGCCTTCCCGCTCACCGCCTCATATGCGACGTGCCCACCAGGTGGAACTCCACCTTGCACATGCTGGACAGACTGTGCGAGCAGCAGCAGGCCATAGTGGAGTTTCAGCTGCAGCACGCACGGGTCAGTCGCACTACGGAACAGCACCACTTCACCACCAATGACTGGGCCTCCATGCGAGACCTGTGTGCCCTGTTGCACTCCACTTGTTTCGAGTACTCCACCAACATGGCCAGTGGCGATGACGCTGTTATCAGCGTTACAATACCAGTTCTATGTCTCCTTGAGAAAACACTTAGGGCGATGATGGAAGAGGAGGTGGCCCAGGAGGAGGAAGAGGAGGAGGGGTCATTTTTAGCACTTTCAGGCCAGTCTCTTAGAAGTGACTCAGAGGGAGGTTTTTTGCAACAACAGAGGCCAGGTAAAAATGTGGCCAGCCAGGGCCCACTACTGGAGGACGAGGAGGATGAGGATGAGGAGGAGGTGGATGAGGATGAAGCATGGTCACACCGGGGTGGCACCCAACGCAGCTCGGGCCCATCACTGGTGTGTGGCTGGGGGGAAACGCAGGACGATGACGATACGCCTCCCATAGAGGACAGCTTGTCCTTACCTCTGGGCAGCCTGGCACACATGAGCGACTACATGCTGCAGTGCCTGCGCAACGACAGCAGAGTTGCTCACATTTTAACGTGTGCGGACTACTGGGTTGCCACCCTCGTGGATCCACGGTACAAAGACAATGTGCCCACCTTACTTCCTGCACTGGAGCGTGATAGGAAGATGCGCGAGTACAAGTGCACGTTGGTAGACGCGCTACTGAGAGCATTCCCAAATGTCACAGGGGAACAAGTTGAAGCCCAAGGCCAAGGCAGAGGAGGAGCAAGAGGTCGCCAAGGCAGCTGTGTCACGGCCAGCTCATCTGAGGGCAGGGTTAGCATGGCAGAGATGTGGAAAAGTTTTGTCAACACGCCACAGCTAACTGCACCACCACCTGATACGCAACGTGTTAGCAGGAGGCAACATTTCACTAACATGGTGGAACAGTAGTTGTGCACACTCCTCCACGTACTGACAGATGGTACGGCCCCATTCAACTTCTGGGTCTCTGAATTGTCCACGTGGCCAGAGCTAGCCTTTTATGCATTGGAGGTGCTGGCGTGCCCGGTGGCCAGCGTTTTGTCTGAACGTGAATTCAGCACGGCAGGGGGCGTCATTACAGACAAACGCAGCCACCTGTCTGCAGCCAATGTGGACAAGCTGACGTTCATAAAAATGAACCAGGCATGGATCCCACAGGACCTGTCCATCCCTTGTGCAGATTAGACATTAACTACCTCCCCTTAACAATATATTATTGTACTCCAGGGCACTTCCTCATTCAATCCTATTTTTATTTTCATTTTACCATTGTATTGCGGGGCAACCCAAAGTTGAATGAACCTCTCCTCTGTCTGGGTGTCGGGGCTTTAATATCTGACAATGGACTGTTCCAGTGGTGGGTGACGTGAAGCCTGATTCTCTGCTATGACATGCAGACTGATTCTCTGCTGACATGAAGCCAGATTCTCTGTTACGGGACCTCTCTCCTCTGCCTGGGTGCCTGGGCCTAAATATCTGACAATGGACTGTACCAGTGTTGGGTGACGTGAAGCATGATTCTCTGCTATGATACGCAGACTAATTCTCTGCTGACATGAAGCCAGATTCTCTGTTACGGGACCTCTCTCCTCTACCTGGGTGCCGGGGCCTAAAAATATGACAATGGACTGTTACAGTGGTGGGTAACGTGAAGCCTGATTCTCTGCTATGACATGCAGACTGATTCTCTGCTGACATGAAGTCAGATTCTCTGTTACGGGACCTCTCTCCTCTGCCTGGGTGCCTGGGCCTAAATTTATGACAATGGACTGTTACAGTGGTGGGTGACGTGAAGCATGATTCTCTGCTATGACATGCAGACTGATTCTCTGCTGACATGAAGCCAGATTCTCTGTTACGGGACCTCTCTCCTCTGCCTGGGTGCCGGGGCCTAAATTTATGACAATGGACTGTTACAGTGGTGGGTGACATGAAGCATGATTCTCTGCTATGATATGAAGACTGATTCTCTCCTGACATGAAGCCAGATTCTCTGTTACGGGACCTCTCTCCTCTACCTGGGTGCGGGGCCTAAATATATGACAATGGACTGTTACAGTGGTGGGTGACGTGAAGCCTGATTCTCTGCTATGACATGCAGACTGATTCTCTGCTTACATGAAGCCAGATTCTCTGTTACGGGACCTCTCTCCTCTGCCTGGGTGCCGGGGCCTAAATTTATGACAATGGACTGTTACAGTGGTGGGTGACGTGAAGCATGATTCTCTGCTATGACATGCAGACTGATTCTCTGCTGACATGAAGCCAGATTCTCTGTTACGGGACCTCTCTCCTCTGCCTAGGTGCCGGGGCCTAAATTTATGACAATGGACTTTTACAGTCGTGGGTGACGTGAAGCATGATTCTCTGCTATGACATGAAGACTGATTCTCTGCTGACATGAAGCCAGATTGTCTGTTACGGGACCTCTCTCTTCTGCCTGGGTGCCGGGGCCTAAATTTATGACAATGGACTGTTACAGTGGTGGGTGACGTGAAGGATGATTCTCTGCTATGACATGCAGACTGATTCTCTGCTGACATGAAGCCAGATTCTCTGTTACGGGACCTCTCTCCTCTGCCTGGGTGTCGGGGCCTAAATTTATGACAATGGACTGTTACAGTGGTGGGTGACGTGAAGCATGATTCTCTGCTATGATATGAAGACTGATTCTCTGCTGACATGAAGCCAGATTCTCTGTTACGGGACCTCTCTCCTCTGCCTGGGTGCCGGGGCCTAAATTTATGACAATGGACTGTTACAGTGGTGGGTGACGTAAAGGATGATTCTCTGCTATGACATGCAGACTGATTCTCTGCTGACATGAAGCCAGATTCTCTGTTACGGGACCTCTCTCCTCTGCCTGGGTGCCGGGGCCTAAATTTATAACAATGGACTGTTACAGTGGTGGGTGACGTGAAGCATGATTGTCTGCTATGACATGCAGACTGATTCTCTGCTGACATGAAGCCAGATTCTCTGTTACGGGACCTCTCTCCTCTGCCTGGGTGCCAATGTGGACAAGCTGACGTTCATAAAAATGAACTAGGCATGGATCCCACAGGACCTGTCCATCCCTTGTGCAGATTAGACATTAACTACCTCCCCTTAACCATATATTATTGTACTCCAGGGGACTTCCTCATTCAATCCTATTTTTATTTTCATCTTACCATTTTATTGCGGGGCAACCCAAACTTGAATGAACCTCTCCTCTGTCTGGGTGTTGGGGCCTTGATATGTGACAATGGACTGTTCCAGTGGTGGGTGACGTGAATCCTGATTCTCTGCGATGACATGCAGACTGATTCTCTGCTGACATGAAGCCAGATTCTCTGTTACGGGACCTCTCTCCTCTGCCTGGGTGCCGGGGCCTAAATTTATGACAATGGACTGTTACAGTGGTGGGTGACGTGAAGCATGATTCTCTGCTATGATACGCAGACTAATTCTCTGCTGACATGAAGCCAGATTCTCTGTTACGGGACCTCTCTCCTCTGCCTGGGTGCCGGGGCCTAAATTTATGACAATGGACTGTTACAGTGGTGGGTGACATGAAGCATGATTCTCTGCTATGATATGAAGACTGATTCTCTCCTGACATGAAGCCAGATTCTCTGTTACGGGACCTCTCTCCTCTACCTGGGTGCGGGGCCCAAATATATGACAATGGACTGTTACAGTGGTGGGTGACGTGAAGCCTGATTCTCTGCTATGACATGCAGACTGATTCTCTGCTTACATGAAGCCAGATTCTCTGTTACGGGACCTCTCTCCTCTGCCTGGGTGCCGGGGCCTAAATTTATGACAATGGACTGTTACAGTGGTGGGTGACGTGAAGCATGATTCTCTGCTATGACATGCAGACTGATTCTCTGCTGACATGAAGCCAGATTCTCTGTTACGGGACCTCTCTCCTCTGCCTAGGTGCCGGGGCCTAAATTTATGACAATGGACTTTTACAGTCGTGGGTGACGTGAAGCATGATTCTCTGCTATGATATGAAGACTGATTCTCTGCTGTCATGAAGCCAGATTCTCTGTTACGGGACCTCTCTCCTCTGCCTGGGTGCCGGGGCCTAAATTTATGACAATGGACTGTTACAGTGGTGGGTGACGTGAAGCATGATTCTCTGCTATGACATGCAGACTGATTCTCTGCTGACATGAAGCCAGATTCTCTGTTACGGGACCTCTCTCCTCTGCCTAGGTGCCGGGGCCTAAATTTATGACAATGGACTTTTACAGTCGTGGGTGACGTGAAGCATGATTCTCTGCTATGATATGAAGACTGATTCTCTGCTGTCATGAAGCCAGATTCTCTGTTACGGGACCTCTCTCCTCTGCCTGGGTGCCGGGGCCTAAATTTATGACAATGGACTGTTACAGTGGTGGGTGACGTGAAGGATGATTCTCTGCTATGACATGCAGACTGATTCTCTGCTGACATGAAGCCAGATTCTCTGTTACGGGACCTCTCTCCTCTGCCTGGGTGCCGGGGCCTAAATTTATGACAATGGACTATTACAGTGGTGGGTGACGTGAAGCATGATACTCTGCTATGATATGAAGACTGATTCTCTGCTGACATGAAGCCAGATTCTCTGTTACGGGACCTCTCTCCTCTGCCTGGGTGCCGGGGCCTAAATTTATGACAATGGACTGTTACAGTGGTGGGTGACGTAAAGGATGATTCTCTGCTATGACATGCAGACTGATTCTCTGCTGACATGAAGCCAGATTCTCTGTTACGGGACCTCTCTCCTCTGCCTGGGTGCCGGGGCCTAAATTTATAACAATGGACTGTTACAGTGGTGGGTGACGTGAAGCATGATTGTCTGCTATGACATGCAGACTGATTCTCTGCTGACATGAAGCCAGATTCTCTGTTACGGGACCTCTCTCCTCTGCCTGGGTGCCGGGGCCTAGATATATGACAATGGACTGTTACAGTGGTGAGTGACGTGAAGCCTGATTCTCTGCTATGACATGCAGACTGATTCTCTGCTAACATGAAGCCAGATTCTCTGTTACGGGACCTCTCTCCTCTGCTTGGGTGCCTGGGCCTAAATATCTGACAATGGACTGTTACAGTGGTGGGTGACGTGAAGGATGATTCTCTGCTATAACATGCAGACTGATTCTCTGCTGACATGAAGTCAGATTCTCTGTTACGGGACCTCTCTCCTCTACCTGGGTGCCTGGCCTAAATATCTGACAATGGACTGTTCCAGTGTTGGGGGACGTTAAGCATGATTCTCTGCTTAGATATGAAGGCTGATTCTCTGCTGACATGAAGCCAGATTCTCTGTTACGGGACCTCTCTCCTCTGCCTGTGTGCCTGGGCCTAAATATCTGACAATGGACTGTTCCAATTTTTTATGATGTAAAGCATGTTTCTCTGCTATGACATGAAGACTGTTTCTCTGCTGACATGAAGCCAGATTCTCTGTTACGGGACCTCTATCCTCTGCCTGGGTGCCGGGGCCTAAATTTATGACAATGGACTGTTACAGTGGTGGGTGACGTGAAGCATGATTGTCTGCTATGACATGCAGACTGATTCTCTGCTGACAAAAAGCCAGATTCTCTGTTACGGGACCTCTCTCCTCTGCCTGGGTGCCAATGTCAGTCCATTTATCAGTGGGGACTAATAAATGAGATTCATCATTTACTTGCATGCTGTGGCAAAGCTATAGGAGTTGCGGTGGTCAAAGATTTGACTGGGTTCTTATCTGGGGGTGTCACAGGACTGGCATGCCACATTAACACTAATAGTGAAGCATATATAGATTTTCTGTGTCACTTGAACAGATTTGACTTGGGGCTACACCTAAGCATGCTAGCTAGGCATCAACATAGGTCTACACTAATGTTGATCGAGCAGAACACTTTGCGATGCTCGGGTGTTCTACGGAGCACACAAGCTTAATGGAAGTCAATGGGAGAACCCCAGGCACCCCCTGCTCTGAAGAGGGGAGGGTGTCGGGACTCTAGTTCGGCCTAGGAGTCCCTGCTCTGACTCCATATATAGCTATGTCCATATATGGAGTAAGTGCTTGGGGACACCCCAGTATATTTAAATCAAATTTAGCCTCTATTTCACAAAAGTTTCTTCCGGGATTTGAACTCACGACTTTTTGTATTAGAGAAAAGGCACTTAACCACTCAGCTATAAAAGTTGCATTACCAATTACGTAAAAAAATAAAATAATAAATAAATAATAAAAAAATATAAAAAAAACATGACTTCTACTGTACTGTACTTCTACTGAGACCTATGCAGTAGAAGTCTCTTTTTTTTTGTGACTGGCTATGCAGCAATATAGTGTAGTGGTTAAAGTTCTGGGCTGTGATGCAGAAGTTGTGAGTTCAAATCTTGTTCTAATTCATTTTTTTTTACAAATGGAGGCTAAACTTAATTTAAATATATATATATATATATATATATATATATATATATAGAGAGAGAGAGAGAGAGAGAGAGAGAGAGAGAGAGACATAATATATTTACACATATTATTATATATTTAGAATACATAATATATTATAATATATGTAAATATATTATGGCTAAAACATCAGTGGTAGTTTCACACATACTATGCATGCATATATATCAGAAGTATGAATATATATATATATATATATATAGAAGCAAAAAGAATCCGGAATGCACTCCAAAGTAGACGTGAAATAAGTGATTTATTCACCCATAAAAAGGCACAACTCGCGACGTTTCGGCTCACAGAGCCTTTCTCAAGCATGGAAACAGTGAAAGTGTGGGTTTATAAAAAACATTTCATTAATGTGGAACCAATCAGATAGAAGTTGCAATTAACATCCAATTACATACATCTGTTACAGACATCTAAAGTGCACGTGCATCAAATGACATGTGTCGTATAATCTATGTTCTCAGAATAAGAATCTTTTTATAAAAATATACTGCCAGTGAAGACCATACTAAAAACAGTGATATGAGGAGGGATGCGGATCACAGAAATAATGCCGGAAGGAGCAATAGCGTCCACATAGACCGTAATGCTGGTTTGGCGTCTCAGTCTCTTCAGTGCGCAAGTCCAGCAAAGCGTCATCTTGTGAATCATATTGCTGACGCATGCGTTCTATAGTATCGCCCAAAAGTCGCCATCTCAATTAAGGGCAAATTGCCCTGCATATTGCTAATGTGAGCTGTACCTGATATCATCAACATTAGATAAGTAGCTGTAGTAGGGATCTCCTACCTATTTTTAATGTCAGTGAATGGACGGGGATCCCACCCTGCCGAGAGGGACACCGAACCAGAGGGCCAAAGATATCGATATCTAATGTTGATGATATCAGGTACAGCTCACATTAGCAATATGCAGGGCAATTTGCCCTTAATTGAGATGGCGACTTTTGGGCGATACTATAGAACGCATGCGTCAGCAATATGATTCACAAGATGACGCTTTGCTGGACTTGCGCACTGAAGAGACTGAGACGCCAAACCAGCATTACGGTCTATGTGGACGCTATTGCTCCTTCCGGCATTATTTCTGTGATCCGCATCCCTCCTCATATCACTGTTTTTATTATGGTCTTCACTGGCAGTATATTTTTATAAAAAGATTCTTATTCTGAGAACATAGATTATACGACACATGTCATTTGATGCACGTGCACTTTAGATGTCTGTAACAGATGTATGTAATTGGATGTTAATTGCAACTTCTATCTGATTGGTTCCACATTAATGAAATGTTTTTTATAAACCCACACTTTCACTGTTTCCATGCTTGAGAAAGGCTCTGTGAGCCGAAACGTCGCGAGTTGTGCCTTTTTATGGGTGAATAAATCACTTATTTCACGTCTACTTTGGAGTGCATTCCGGATTCTTTTTGCTTCTATAATACTTGAGGTATTGCCGCTACCTTGTGCTGGATAGTGCACCCACATTCAGGTTGTTGCTCCCGCTGGATTTCTTCATTTTTCTATATATATATATATACAGTACAGACCAAAAGTTTGGACACACCTTCTCATCCAAAGAGTTTTCTTTATTTTCAAGACTATGAAAATTGTAGATTCACACTGAAAGCATCAAAACTATGAATTAACACATGTGGAATTATATACATAACAAACAAGTGTGAAACAACTGAAAATATGTCATATTCTAGGTTCTTCAAAGTAGCCACCTTTTGCTTTTATTACTGCTTTGCACACTCTTGGCATTCTCTTGATGAGCTTCAAGAGGTAGTCACCTGAAATGGTTTTCACTTCACAGGTGTCAGGTGTAATAAGTGGCATTTCTTGCCTTATAAATGGGGTTGGGACCATCAGTTGTGTTGTGGAGAAGTCAGGTGGATACACAGCTGATAGTCCTACTGAATAGACTGTTAGAATTTGTATTATGGCAAGAAAAAAGAAAAGAAAAAAGAGTGGCCATCATTACTTTAAGAAATTAAGGTCAGTCAGTTCGAAAAATTGGGAAAACTTTGAAAGTGTCCCCAAATGCAGTCTCAAAAACCATCAAACGCTACGAATAAACTGGCTCACATGCGGACCGCCCCAGGAAAGGAAGACCAAGAGTCACCTCTGCTGCGGAGGATAAGTTCATCCGAGTCACCAGCCTCAGAAATCGCAGGTTAACAGCAGCTCAGATTAGAGACCAGGTCAATGCCACACAGAGTTCTAGCAGCAGACACATCTCTAGAACAACTGTTAAGAGGAGACTGTGTGAATCAGGCCTTCATGGTAGAATATCTGCTAGGAAACCACTGCTAAGGACAGGCAACAAGCAGAAGAGACTTGTTTGGGCTAAAGAACACAAGGAATGGACATTAGACCAGTGGAAATCTGTGCTTTGGTCTGATGAGTCCAAATTTGAGATCTTTGGTTCCAACCACCGTGTCTTTGTGTGACGCAGAAAAGGTGAATTGATGGACTCTACATGCCTGGTTCCCACCGTGAAGCATGGAGGAGGAGGTGTGATGGTGTGGGGGTGCTTTGCTGGTGACACTGTTGGGTATTTATTCCAGATTGAAGGCATACTGAACCAGCATGGCTACCACAGCATCTTGCAGCGGGATGCTATTCCATCCGGTTTGCGTTTAGTTGGACCATCATTTATTTTTCAACAGGACAATGACCCAAAACACACCTCCAGGCTGTGTAAGGGCTATTTGACCATGAAAGAGAGTGATAGGGTTCTGCGCCAGATGACCTGGCCTCCACAGTCACCGGACCTGAACCCAATCAAGATGGTTTGGGGTGAGCTGGACCGCAGAGTGAAGGCAAAAGGGCCAACAAGTGCTAAGCATCTCTGGGAACTCCTTCAAGACTGTTGGAAGACCATTTCAGGTGACTGCCTCTTGAAGCTCAACAAGAGAATGCCAAGAGTGTGCAAAGCAGTAATCAAAGCAAAAGGTGGCTACTTTGAAGAACCTAGAATAAGACATATTTTCAGTTGTTTCACACTTTTTTGTTATGTATATAATTCTACATGTGATAATTCATAGTTTTGATGCCTTCAGTGTGAATCTACAATTTTCATAGTCATGAAAATAAAGAAAACTCTTTGAATGAGAAGGTGTGTACAAACTTTTGGTCTGTACTGTACGTGCCATTGAAACAAGCAAACGCCCATTGTCGTGCGTTCCCGCTAGGTCTATGTGCGGGAACACGCAACAATGCGCCCCAAAGAAGGTCCTGTACTTCTTGGGGCGTCGGGCATTTTACAGCGCGATTGTACGCGCTGTAAAATGTTTAGGTGAGAACCATGCCGATAGGGAAGCATTGGTTTTTGCTTGTTGAGCGATTTACAGCACGTAGGAATGCATTGTAAAACGCTCAGGTGTGAACCCAGCCTTAAGCCTTATTCACACAATACTGATTCACAGACATGTGCTGGCCGTGTTCTCCACGGATGGCACACGTATCTATGCACTTTAATGTGTGTATTAACACATCAGTGTTTCAGCATGGTCTGTGGGTCTGGGGCTTCAGCTCTATTTTGTCCATGCTCACGGATCCAACACGTCCATTATAGTCTACGGATCTGTGGAAAACACGGGGGCAACATGAGATGCCATTCGTGTTTCGTGGACCTTTAGGAGGAGATGCAGTGAAAATTAATTTTGGACTGTACAGTCTCTGTGAGTCACGGATGACAAATGGAGGATAAAAAACTGACACAAGGACCAAACACGGATTCTTCACGCATGATTCACTGACCATCTTATTATGGATTACATCACAGAAACGGACGTGTGAATGAGGCTTTACTGCTGTTAGTGTTTAACAAAGAATTCAAAGTGGAATTCAGTCTGAAGTATTAGAAAACGTAGATTCTAAGTGAATCTGAATTTCCTTACGCTTCGTGGTAATGAATCAGTTGTTCCTAAAATGGCAGTTGCACGTTACAAAGTGAAAGTAAGAAGCCGTGAGATCGTGAGATCAGCCATAATGCCGTGCAGCCAGCCAATCGGCAGATAGCCAGCCACTGTGATGTCACAGCCCTATAAAAGCCTCATCCCGCCCAAGTCTCCACCATTGTCCTGTGAGCTGAGGAGGGAGAGACATGGCAGGCGCTGATGTGCTAGGAACGGTGTTGCTGAAAATTATAAATAGAAGAATATTGAAGAGGGAAAGTATAGAGAAACTGCAGGGAGACTGCAGGGAGTGCGCAGGTAGAGTGCAGGAGGAGTGCAGGTAGAGTGCAGGGAGACTACAGGGAGTGCGCAGGTAGAGTGCAGGGAGACTGCAGGGAGAGCGCAGGTAGAGTGCAAGGAGACTGCAGGGAGAGCGCAGGGAGACTGCAGGGAGAGCGCAGGTAGAGTGCAGGGAGACTGCAGGGAGAGCGCAGGGAGAGCGCAGGTAGAGTGCAGAAGGAGTGCAGGGAGACTAGAGGGAGACTACAAGGATTCCCACATTTACTTATTTCTATATCAGCTGTAAATGAAATTCAATACCAATAAGATGGAAGACTTTATTATTCCGGTACCACCCAGTCTGCACCCCTAAGTGGGGGGGGGGGCAGGTCTTAATGATGACTATCCTCATCTTTTTGCTTGCTTTACTTCTTCCAAATCATCCTTCTTGGTCTCTATGTCCTAGTAAAGTCTGCAACATGCTGGATGTTCCTGATGGCATACTCTCATCAATATTAGATGATGTGGAAAAGAAGGAACAGCAGATGGCAGAAGAAGGGCTCCCACCTGTAGGGCAGGAGGGCGCTGGGGTTGGAGAAGTGGTTATGCCAGAGCTGATTTATATTCTGTGTTTACTGTCAAATAACCTGCATGAGATTGTAGGCCAGAGCAGCAATAATTGGCATATTGTGCCCTCACTTAGCCAGACAAACCCCATACCAGCAACAGCCCCTGTTTAAAGGTGTCACATGGCCATTTACAATGAAGAAGGACTATACAGTGTGGTGTTCAATATTAAATGAAATTCAAGACCGTCTGGCCGTACCCTAAGGCAAAGTGGCCTGTATACACCTGATTTATCGTGAGTCGTGACAAATTAATTCAGATCAAATGAAATTTCCTAGTGAACTTGGGCAGAGTTGCTGAATCAAACTTTTTTAAACTTCACTCATGTCTATTTGCTGTCATTGCATTCAAGAGCCTATGAAGGGGGAGAGAAAAAGAAAAAAAATCTCAATTTTCTCACAAAATCCTAGTGCAAGGAGACTAGGTGGTGTTACACGTATACTGATTTTTAGGGCAATTGGAGCAAGTTTGGTTCGGGTAGCATTGATTTGGTCTGAACTGAACTTGTTGAAAAACTTGGCAAACCTGAAACTAACCAAATATCTAAAGGTTTGCTCAGGTCTAATTCAATGTTATCATCTCCAACTTCATCCCTATTATTTACTTACCTTTTTTATATCTCCAAAACTTGTGCTTCCACCAAGACTCCTTCCCTGAAACAGAATCATCTCATGCAGAGCATGGGCCATGATATGCACCGCCGTGTACACGTTATAGACTACTGCGTCTTTTTGAAAAATAGTTTCAGTCAAAGATGATTTGTCAGAGCAATTGTGGACTATCATTTTTAATTCAACAATACGTACGTAATTTAATTTGTGGTTTGAGCTCATACAATAAAATTCTACCATTCTTCCAAAAAGTTCATCAGATGGAAGGTTATATGGATTGATATAATGTATAAATCTCCAAAGTTCAGGTAACTGTTCTTGAAAAGGTGAAAAACTCAAACTGCAATTGACTAATGTCATGTAGTAAAATCCTAGAAGGTCATGTAAAAACCAAGAGTCATCCAGGATCAGTGTTTTCTGTCTGATAGAGGAAGACTTCATTAAGACATTGTATAACCTAGTGAAGGAGCCATGTACTATGACAACCTGGGACGTGTGTTTATTAGTTTCAATCAGTCTTATGTATGTGCTCCATTCAGACGGTAATATCATAGTAAACTCAATGCAGATCCCATGTCTGGTCAGCTCTCTCCTGAGTGACCTCAGTTAAGCCTCTGAATCACTCTCTGATGCTATTATTCCAACCCAATTCCATCCAAAGTGCTTCAGGCAGAGGGCAATAGCCACATGGTAGATATGAATATCTGGGGCCATAGTGAAGAATAACTTCCCCGAATCCTTGTTATTGTACAATCCATCACTAACTCCATAGTTTATCTGGAAAATATTACAGAATATCACTGGAGAACATTACAGGAACTTGTGCTGTTTCCTACAATAATGTGAGAAAGTTACATTGTTGGTGAAGTCCAAATCAGCCATCAGAATAACTCCCTGGATCAACGACCCCTCTCTAGTAGCTATAGCCTGTAATATTATTACGCTCCAGAAATACATCCAGGCCCCTCCTGAACTCCTTTATTGTACTCACCATCACCACCTCCTCAGGCAGAGAGCTCCACAGTCTCACTGCTCTTACCGTAAAGAGTCCATAGTCTCACTGCTCTTACCGTAAAGAGTCCATAGTCTCACTGCTCTTACAGTAAAGAGTCCATAGTCTCACTGCTCTTACAGTAAAGAGTCCATAGTCTCACTGCTCTTACAGTATAGAGTCCATAGTCTCACTGCTCTTACAGTAAAGAGTCCATAGTCTCACTGCTCTTACCGTAAAGAGTCCATAGTCTCACTGCTCTTACCGTAAAGAGTCCATAGTCTCACCGCTCTTACCGTAAAGAATCCTCTTCTATGTTTGTGTACAAACCTTCCTTCCTCCAGACGCAGAGGATGTCCCCTCGTCACAGTCACAGTCCTGGGGTTAAATAGATGATGGGAGTGATCTCTGTACTAACCCCTGATATATTTATACATAGTAATTAGATCTCCCCTCAGTCGTCTTTTTTCTAAAGTGAATAACCCTAATGTTGATAATCTTTCAGGGTCCTGTAGTTGCCCCATTCCAGTGATTACTTTAGTTGCCCTCCTCTGGACCCTCTCCAGCTCTGCTATGTCTGCCTTGTTCACAGGAGCCCAGAACTGTCCACAGTCCTCCATGTGTGGTCTGACTAGTGATGTGTAAAGTGGTAGGACTATGTTCTCATCACCGCCATCTATGTCCCTTTGATGCAACCCATTATCTTATTGGCCTTGTCAGCAGCTGCCTGACACTGGTTTCTACAGCTTAGTTTGCTGTTCACTAACATTCCTAGGTCCTTTTCCATCTAAGTGTTAGGGCTCATTCACACGAACGTGTGCTGCCCATTGCTGTATTGCGGACTGCATTTGCAGATCCGCAATAAACGGGCACTGTTCCCTGTGCATTCCGCATCACGGATGCGGACCCATTCTCTTCAATGGGTCCGCAAATCCAGAGATTCGGAACAGAAGCATTGAACGGAACACTACGGAAGCACTACAGAGTGCTTCCTGGGCTTCCGTTCCATGCCTCCGCACCACAAAAAGATAGAATTTGCTCTATCTTTTTGCGGAATGGAGGGATTCGTGATTCCCATGCGGCTGGGCCACAGTCGGTGCCCGTGAATTGCGGACCATTGCGGTTCACAGCATGGACACGGGCTTCACACGGTCATGTGAACGAGCCCTTCCCCAGTGCTTTACCATTTAGTATGTACTGGTGAGGTGTAGTATGTACTGGTGACTTGCATTATTCCATCCCATGTGCATAATCTTACATTTGTCAGTGTTAAACCTCGTCTGTCCAAGCCTCCAATCTATCCAGATCCATCTGCAGCTGTACACTGTCCTGTGTAGTATATGTAGTATACTATCCTCTGTAGTATATATACAGCATACTGTCCTCTGTAGTATATATACAGTATACTGTCCTCTGTAATATATATACAGTATACTGTCCTCTGTAGTATATACACAGTACACTGTCCTCTGTAGTATATATACAGTATACTGTCCTCTGTAGTATATACACAGTATACTGTCCTCTGTAGTAGATATACAGTATACTGTCCTCTGTAGTATATGTAGTATACTATCCTCTGTAGTATATATACAGCATACTATCCTCTGTAGTATATATACAGTATACTGCCCTCTGTAGTATATATACAGTATACTGTCCTCTGTAGTATATATACAGTATACTGTCCTCTGTAGTATATACACAGTATACTGTCCTCTGTAGTAGTCATATACCGTATACTGTCCTCTGTAATATATATACAGTATACTGCCCTCTGTAGTATATATACAGTATACTGCCCTCTGTAGTATATATACAGATACAGTATACTGTCCTCTGTAGTATATACACAGTACACTGTCCTCTGTAGTATATATACAGTATACTGTCCTCTGTAGTATATATACAATATACTGGCCTCTGTGATATATATATATATATATATATATATATATACACACATACACACAGTATACTGTCCTCTGTAATATAGATAGAGTATACTGCCCTCTGTAATATACAGTCATGTGAAAAAATTAGGACACCCTTTGAAAGCATGTGGTTTTTTGTAACATTTTTAATAAAAGGTTATTTCATCTCCGTTTCAACAATACAGAGAGATTAAAGTAATCCGACTAAACAAAGAAAACTGAAGAAAAGTCTTTTCAAGATCTTCTGTAAATGTCATTCTACAAAAATGCCTATTCTAACTGAGGAAAAAGATAGGACACCCTTGCCCCTAATAGCGAGTGTTACTTCCTTTGGCTGAAATAACTGCAGTGAGACGGTTCTTGTAGCCATCTACCAGTCTTCGACATCGGTCTGAGGAAATTTTACCCCACTCCTCAATGCAGAACTTTTTCAGCTGTGAGATGTTTGAGGGGTTTCTTGCACGTACAGCCCTTTTCAAGTCACCCCACAGCATCTCAATGGGATTCAAATCTGGACTTTGACTTGGCCATTCCAGGACTCTCCATTTCTTCTTTTTCAGCCAATCTTTGGTTGATTTACTAGTATGTTTTGGGTCATTGTCATGTTGCATGGTCCAGTTCCGCTTCAGCTTTAATTTTCTAACTGATGGTCTCACATGTTCTTCAAGCACCTTCTGATACACAGTAGAATTCATCGTGGATTCTATGATGGTGAGCTGACCAGGTCCTGCTGCAGCAAAGCAGCCCCAAACCATGACACTTCCACCTCCATGCTTCACAGTTGGTATGAGGTTCTTTTCTTGGAATGCTGTGTTTGGTTTACGCCAAACATGTCCTCTGCTGTTGTGTCCAAATAATTCAATTTTGGACTCATCTGTCCAAAGAACATTATTCCAGAAGTCCTGGTCTTTGTCAACTTTATCTCTGGCAAATGTCAGTCTGGCCTCGATGTTTCTCTTGGAAAGCAAAGGTTTCCTCCTTGCACACCTCCCATGCAAGTTAAACTTGTACAGTCTCTTTCTGATTGTAGAGGCATGTACTTCTACATCAACAGTAGCCAGAGCCTGCTGTAGTTCTCGAGATGACACTTTAGGGTTTTTGGAGACCTCTTTTAGCATCTTGCGGTCTGCTCTTGGGGTGAACTTGCTGGGGAGACCAGTCCTGGGCATGTTGGCAGTTGTTTTGAAAGCCCTCCACTTGTAGACTATCTTCCGGACAGTGGAATGGCTGATTTCAAAATCTTTTGAGATCTTTTTAAATCCCTTCCCAGACTCATAGGCTGCTACAATCTTTTTTCTGAAGTCCTCTGACAGCTCTTTTGCTCTCACCATGGTGCTCACTCTCACTTCAACAGTCAGGAGCACACCAAACTAAATGTCTGAGGTTTAAATAGGGCAAGCCTCATTCAACATGCAGAGTAACGATCTACTAATTATGTGCACCTGGTGTGATATACCTGTGTGAGATCTGAGCCAATTTAAGAGGGAATACATGTGAGGGTGTCCTATCTTTTTCCTCAGTTAGAATAGGCATTTTTGTAGAATGACATTTACAGAAGATCTTGAAAAGACTTTTCTTCAGTTTTCTTTGTTTAGTTGGATTACTTTAATCTCTCTGTATTGTTGAAACGGAGATGAAATAACCTTTTATTAAAAATGTTACAAAAAACCACATGCTTTCAAAGGGTGTCCTAATTTTTTCACATGACTGTATATATGCACTGAGTTTTTGTATATGTAGCTTGAGAACGGTCCCAGTAAGCGGACTGAAACGTTGCGTGGCTGAATAAAGGACATCACATTTTTTCACCAATTGGAAGTGCTGCGGTTTTCTTCATTATATATATAAGAAAATAAGGGCAGCAGCACTCTATAGGTATGCCAGGTGCAAGTCCCACAATTAGTCCCTGGACCAGGAATGGTAGAATAAGAAGGATGAAATGAGGGCAGCACTCCGGTCTTGTGATGAAAAGGTGGATTTTATTACGCCCAACAGCAATGCAGCATTTCAGCTCTCTCAGTGGAGCCTTTGTCAAGCAGTGAATACAGGGCTCTCAACGTATTTAACAGGTAGATCTCATCAGTGTTAAGGAAAGGGCCTGGATATATTTCTGGAGTGTAATAATATTACAGGCTATAGCTACTAGAGAGGGGTCGCTGATCCAGGGAGTTATTCTGGTGCCTGATTGGAGTCGGGAAGGAATTTTTTATTCCCCTAAAGTGGGTAAAATTGGCTTCTACCGCATTTTTTTTTTGCCTTCCTCTGGATCAACTTGCAAGATAACAGGCCGAACTGGATGGACAGATGTCTTTTTTCGGCCTTATGTACTATGTTACTAATAGTGTTGATAACGAATATTCTAATTTCAAATTTTTATCGCGAATATAGGTACTTTGAAAATTCGCGAATATTTCGAATATAGTTATATATATTCATAATTTCGAATATTCAATTTTGTTTCCGATTTTATTTATTTTTTTAATCAGTACACATGATCCCTTCCTGCTTCTAGCTTGTGGGCCAATAAGAAGGCTGCAATATACTTGACTTTACGAGTAGTAGTGTTTGCGAATTTTGCTCTATCTTAGTTTTTTTTGAATATTCACTATATTGCTATATATTCTTGTTTAAGAATATTACGAATATTCGAAAAAACAAAGTTATAGCAATATAGAGAATATTCGAAAAAAACGGATATAGAGCAATTTAGCTAATATAGTGCTATAATCTTTTTTTATATAGTTGTAATTTTTTTTCCAATCTGAACTTCAGATGAGAAAAAAATTACAACTATTAGAGAAAGAAGATTATAGCACTATATTAGCTAAATTGCTCTATATTCGTTTTTTCGAATATTTGCTATATATTCTTGTTTTAGAATATTACAAATATTCGAAAAAACAAAGTTATAGCAATATAGCGAATATTCGAAAAAAATCGAATATAGAGCAATTTAGCTAATTTATAGTGCTATAATCTTCTTTGTCTAATAGTTGTAAAAAGTTGAAAAATTTGCAATAAAAATTCAAATAACGAAAATTTGCATATTACACAATCATTACCTTGCCAATTTTTCGAGTAAAAAAAATCACAAATTTTCGAATATTCGACGAATATTCTAAAAAAAATTTGCGAAATGTCTCAAAATCGAATATGACCCCTGCTATGGCTTTACTTCAATAGCGATTATCCTGGTGACAGATTTCCTTTAAAGCTCTCCTACAGCAGTGAAGATAAATGGCTGGGTTGTTATGGAAACCTGAAGTAAAATTGTATGTGGAGGCTGGAGGACCTGTGAGCTTCTATTGGCTGATAAGGGTCATGTGACCAAGCTTCTATTGGCTAATGAATTTTTGGGAATATCTCAGCAACGGTACGTCCTAGAGAGCTGAGACCTGCTCTAAAACCTCCCTGGACACCTGATGTACCTGTGTGCCAAATTTCATGATTGTATATTTATATAAAACCCAACTACAATTTCCTTTTTTTTGAAAAAAAACAAGCATGTGAAAAAAAAGAATAGCGCAAATAATAATCCCCAGGTGCTGATCAGGCAGGTATGCACTGAACAACACTTGGCGGTCACAGCTCGCACGCAGAAAAAGGGGTGCAGAGCTGAAAAATTTCAAAAAATAAAAAGACCCAAAAAAGCTCTCGGACCAAATGACGTCCGTAAAAAAAGACGGGGGTGCAGGAAGGGACAGGGATGGAGGGTGGTTTAGGGATCTGGAAATGAAAGAAAAAATATCCAGATATTCTTCTTTTCTTCTTCTTTCAGGAAAGGGTTAAATCACAGTGGTGGTGCACCACAAGTCCCAGCAAGCCAACATCAGCACAGAAAGGCACAGAACCTCTCTGCATGCAGTCACCAGCTAGAATGGCTGCATGCAGGAAAGTTCAGCCCTTTCCTGTGCAGCTGTAGCGCTGCCATTGGTTGGAGCGTTGCTCCAGTTAACCGCAGCGCTGGCAGGGGACGCCAAACACCGGTGTCCCCTGCCTGACCCCGGGGAAGACTGGTGCTGACTAGTTCCACCCCCCTGCAGCTCCATGAATGATCTGGAGCTGCAATTGGCCGGTCCGCAGAAACTATGATGGAATGAATAACAGAAAGCCTGTAAAGGCATTCCATCATAGGATTCCGTTATTGTCCGTGGTTACAGAATCCATAGCGCAATTCACCTTTTACCACCAAATGAAGTGTGAATGAATTTCATAAGCGGAAATTTGCTCATCTCTAATAGTAACGTTGAACATCAGCTTTACTTGAATAAACTTGCTTTAGAAAACAGTCTTCTGGCTTTATCTTGGTCTCCAGCAGATTTTAGCTTAAAGGGACACTGACCGGCCGAATAAGCACAATTAGCTGTATATGACTGCACAGGTCTTCTATTGTGTATTACAAACATATAAGTCTGACCCCTGTCCACCTTATGAAGACTGTAAAATGATGTTTTATAACCTGATAGAATTGCTCGTCTTTCTGCCCAAGGGGTGGCGTTTCAGCTTCACTTCTGCCTAGGCAGCCGCCCCCAACCGCCGTTCTGAAGCGCCGCCCAGCTCATCAATATTCGCTTCGCTGGGCGGCTTCTGCTGTCCCCGACGTTCCGAGATCCGGCGCATGGTCAATACAAAGCTATGGGTATCGGACTCCATTTGAGCTTCAGCGCATTTGCCCGGCACCCTCACTGGCCGGGATCACATCGTGTCTGCGTCCCCTCTACTTCTTTGAGGCCAGACCGGTTATGGTACATGTCCATCAACATCTTGGCATCTTTTCGAGGCACCACTATCTGGTGGAGGCGTTCACAGGTGACTGGATCAAGCGTTCTCCTGAGGAGTAGGTCTCTTTGTAGGAAGAGTAGTTTCCATTGTCGCCAGAGGCGAACTAGTTCTGAGTCAGCTCTCCGCCGTCGGATTCTCTCCGGTATGCGCCCGCTGTAAAAATAATCCAACAGTTCTCCAATGGCTCTGCTCTCTGATTGTAGTTTAATCCAGAGCTCTTTCTCAACTGCGCCGGACACTTTTCTGAGCAGCGCAGAAGCCGCCCAGCGAAGTGAATATTGATGAGCTGGGCGGCGCTTCAGAACGGCGGTTGGGGGGCGGCTGCCTGGGCAGAAGTAAAGCTGAAACGCCGCCCCTTGAGCAGAAAGACGAGCAATTCTATCAGGTTATAAAACATCATTTTACAGTCTTCATAAGGTGGACAGGGGTCAGACTTATATGTTTGTAATACACAATAGAAGACCTGTGCAGTTATATACTGTATATAGCTAAATATGCTTATTCGGCCTGTCAGTGTCCCTTTAATGTTTGGCAGGCAATACGTTCAGCTCGGCTACATCTGTACTTTATCAGCACTGCTGCACTTAACTGGATTAAACAGGAACTTTTCTCTTGTTTTGTTTCTGTAAACTGTAATTTCTCTCTTTGCTTAGTTCTCTGTAGTCTGAATCTGTCTTGAACTTTTTCTGTCTCTTTATCTGTCTCTTTATTCAGGGAACTTTCTTCCTGGCTTGTGGAGCTTGCACTTAAGTCTCTGGGTTCAGACAGAGCTGGAGATACTCTGCCGGCCCAAGCAGGCCTCGTCCAGGGGGCGAGCTCCCTGCAACACAACCTCCCTCTGCAGGGGTGGACTTCAACTAACTCTCACTAACTAAACTAAGCTCCTCCCTCTGACTAAAGAGAGCTAGAACAGAACAAGTTCCACTCTATGATAACTAGCTCTGCCATGCTGCTGCCATCTGCTGGTGAACCAGGCACAGTACACAAATACAACAGTTGCATAGGAATTAAATAAATACATATTTTGCAGAATTTGGAATAAATATATAAGATGACATGAGATCAATCATAGAAGATAGTGATGGGGCAAAAAGAGTGGTAATGCCTCCTTTCGGGGCGTTACAGTTATCACACCAAAATAAAGGTATTGTAGCGCTGTCCAATCGCAGCGCAAAGCTCACAGCCTGCAGGCTCCTCCTAGTATAACCAGGTCATCAAAAATACCGGGGTACACAGCGGGAGAACGGAGCGGCGCCCAGGCATAATAGTAAGTGCAGTGAGAAATTGGTCTGCTTTTGCACTGATTTCATGTCTATGGGGGAGGATTGGGGTTGTAAGTTATACAGTTCTCTATAGTAGGAACTGAATGCCTGAGCAATTTCTGCTGTGGTTGACACCAATTGGCCCTCCCTGGTCTTGACACTTTTAATAAACATTGTGTCCCTTTGCTTTTTCAAAAGGTGGGACATCAGTTTGTTTCCCCTTGTCCCCATGTGCATATTGTTTACATTTAGCGAATTGATATGTTCTAGCACATTTGATATTCAATTGCTGCCTTAGCTCCGCTAGTTCCTTCTGTGCATCCAGAGCTCCAGTGTTTGGATGAGGATTACTTGTTGCCTCCAGATGAGGCTACATTCACACAGCAGTGGAAAAGGGCTGTAAAACACAACACACTTTGAGCTTTTCATGGCCATTCTGCATTCATGCTGCTTGTCCCTGTTATGCATCAGTTTCTCACATACGTTAATGGCCATAAAATATGCATGAATGTCAGAGTTTTTTGGGACATCCCAACCCCTGCAGTGCCCCAAATATAAATAATAGCCACTATACCCCCCCCCCTTAGTGTCTATAATGCTCCCAATAGTGCCCTCCCAAAAAAAAATACTCACCTCATCCACTTGAACATGAGGGAACAATCGCTCTGCACTGCAGGACCTGAAGCTCCCAGTGTTGTGACATCACATGATTTCCCTCAGACAGGTGAAAAAACTGCCCCATCAGATTGAGATGAATGAATTGGCTGTTGTGTTAGCGGAGAGGGTGACACAGGTGTAGCTGGCCATCTAAGACCTGTCCTAGGTTGCTAGTATAATTTATATGTGTATACAGCTAGACCTGCCAATAACCTTAATACCGTTCCTATGTTTATATGTTAAAGAGAAAAGCAGAGTTATTTATTGTGACATGTTTTTAGATGTCATATAACTGTTATATATATTGTGTTCACAGAAGCAGAAAAGATAATATGCCTTTAAGATTCATTATATAATGTAAGGTAAGCTCAATGACACAGCAGAAACAACAGAAAGCATAGAGTTAAACAGTTGTTGCTGGGCAGGAGTCTTGACCAATCACAGCCAGCCTCACACACAGCCTGTGTGGGAAATCCCCCTAGCGGGAGCTGCTAGAATTATTACACCAGAGGAGTGGAGCTGAACAGACATTCACTCTAATAAGAGCTGTGTTTTATGGAAGCAGAGAGGCCAAAATAGGTATTTATGAAGAAAGCAAATACGTCCCACAGAACAAAAAAAGTCAGCCAGTCACCAGGGTCAGGAGTAAGATCTTCTATTGCAGCGATGCAACGTGTTTCGGGGAATCACTCCCCTTCATCAGGTACAAACGGCTGCACATCTGAACAGACATTCACTCCACTAAGAGCTGTGTTTTATGGAAGCAGAGAGGCCAAAATGGGTATTAAGAACAGTTATATAATGCTCCTACTGTTAATATAGTGATTAGAGCTGTATACTGAACCAGTTATATGTGTGTTTACTTACAGTTCCACCAATTGAAAACAAATTCCAAATACCATACAATTGCAAACTACAAAGTTCACAGTCCAAAGTCAAATTTCATATTTCAATCCAAATTGCATACAACCATGCCAGATCATACTCAACCAATCTACAGATAGTTACTGCTAACTGCATACTGCAAATTGTGACCAAATTCAGCAAGTGAACTATTAGTTAGACCTCAGATACACCTCTCAGAGAGATCATAAAGTGCTTAAATTACTTAAAGTGAAAGTACAGATACTGAGGAGAGAAATATGTCCACCAGTTTATGTTGAAATTAATGGGTCCGCATCCGTGATGTGGAATGGCCATGGAACGGTGCTGGTGTATTGCGGATCCTCAATACGGCACCAGGCTTCACACGGTCGTGTTAATCAGCCCTAATAGACAGTCTGGTTAGACTAAAAAGTCAGAGATATCAAAATTCTTCTAATGCCACAGCGCAAAAGGCACTTCATAGTGCTGAACCTGCCGCAACAGGGGCCTCCATTTCAGGCCCGCTGGCAGCAGGCATCTGTTATTTTCTGGTAATAAGGTCATTTGGCCTCCCGTTCTGTAGGAGGAAAACATTCCCCCATTTTGCTTGGATAGTGAGGGTATAAGAGCATGGCTGTCCAGTAATCATCTGTCTGTTTCATGTAAATGATATATATAACCTACTGCAGTGTCCCACTACGTGACCGTGGGCACCGCAAACTTGTTTTTATTATGTTTTAATTTCATGTTATATGCCTACATTTTGTACTTCATCTCCTGTCATATTCTCCCCTGTCACAATGTGATTCTACATGCAAGATCCTTTACACAGGCCTAGTCAGGGTGCACTACACTAGTTTCTCCACAAGATGGGGCAGTGTCAGTGTATATATAGCTTAGCTCAGGCCCAAGTTAGGCAGTTCAGTCTGGTTCAGTCCAGTTCAGAGTTGATTCTAGAACAGATCAGTTCACTCATGAAGCTTAATTGCAGCACGCCAGACCTGCAGGGAATTGCGATTGTGAGGTCACGGTTTATGGGCAAGCGAGGGTTACTCACAGTTTGGTAGAAGAACCCTGGGCAGGCATGCGGCAGTGAAGGAGAGGCTGGCACAGGAGTCCTCTGGGGCACACTCTGTATATAGGGACCAGTGATGGTGGATGAGGTGCCCTGGATGTTGCAGGTGTTTAATGTGCCTGGGGCAAGGTCTCTTTAAGAATCGTGATGCCAGTGCCTGTAACGGTGGCACACCGATTTATAGCTGCAGTAATTGAGGAACACGGTTGTATGGTAATCCAAACTTTGCTTTACTGGAACAATAGTTCAACTTTGTACAGTTGGGTTTTCAGTTCCACATTGAAGTCATAACAATCAGCAGGCACTTTATAGATGGCAGGCAATAGTCCTTTGCAAGATGCTCAGAGGGTGACAATCAACACTTCCCAGATCAGGCTGCACTACTTCTCAGTTATTCTGGCTGGCTATATTCCAAGGCCCGGACGCCCAGATGCTGGCTTTTATCCTTGGCAAATAATCTTCCTCCCGTATTTATCCTTGCTCTATATTTATGACTCTTCTGCCCTTCAGCTTACTTGTTTAGCTGGAACTCTGGCTCTGCTTGGCTTGTGGGAACTGCAGGTTTCTCCCAGGAGGAAAACTCTTCTCATGGGGTGACTCTTCTGAGCTAACATAGACCCAGGAACTTCAGGCTGGCTAGACTACACTACTAGCCACCTGGACTGAACTGTCTTTCCCTGTCTGGGCCTAGCTATATATACTAATGACCCTCTAGCTCCCTCTAGTGTCTAGGAGGCTAAACTACACCCTAACAGGCCTAATACCCAGATAACACAGGGAAATGAACATTACACATCACATTAATGCAATAGACATATTAACCCTTGTGTAACGCCCACCTTTCCCTAGTGGGACACTACATAATCAGAAAGCAGCAGCGATGTAGCTGAATACCTGGAGGGAGGCCATTCACAGCCTCTCTGCTCTGTCCCTGTCGGCTCCACAGTCCAGGGTTAAGGCCTGCAAGTATTCTACCTAGAGGTCAGCAATCCACTCCTATAGATCACTCTTCCAACGTGACCAATGTCCAAACTGCATTCAGCCGAATTATCAAGTTTTATTCAAGACAAAGGATTAGCAAGACGGCCATTATCTGAAGGCTTAGTAGGCACCTTTGTACCAGGTGTAGGAGACTGCGTCAGGCATCCACACCGCCAGTTCAAACTCTGAGGACAGTCAGGCCAACTGTCAGAACAACACTCGGATAGAAGTTCCAGGATTTAGAAAAGCCCCTTCAACCAAGGTAAGAATCAGGCCGGAGTTGTGACCAGTGTGAGACGTCCATTATCACAGCCCAGTCTGAGCAGCAGCTTCTTATGTATGACAGGAGCCAGTACTTCACTGAGGACTTGCATTTCCCTTTCTCCATATGTCTGGGAGATTGTGCTTAATGCCGGGCTGTATCTAGAGACTGTTTACTGTTACCAGGCGTTATCTTCAGTAAGTTCTACCCTGGATTTCATCCTTCTTGTCTTAGTCTCCAATTCCTCAATTAACATTACAGTAAATGGTTGTACCTCCATACAAAAGGTACTAGCGTCACAACTACAAAGGACCTTGCCACTGGCACGTTAATACAGACCTGGGGCACCTCGAACCACCGTCTGGCCAGTGTCCCTTACACCAGAGTGTGCCCCAGAGAATTCCTGTGCCGTTCTCCTCATCACTTATGGGAGCCTGCCCAGGGACGACGTAACCGTGAGTAACCAGAACTGTATTTACCTCGGCCCACCTACAGGCATTATTACAATGGATTCGCAAAAAAAAAACGGATCCGCAAAAAAAAGGATGCCATACGGAACGTCATGCAAAACACATACGGTCGCCTGCATGTGAGCAGAGAGACTCACTTAAACTCAAACAAACAACTGTGTGTGCAAGTGAGGATGATAAAAAAAGAGAAGCATAAAGCACGACGATGATGAGGTGAAATAATAAAGTAATGGAGAATTATTGTGCAATATCGTGATGATGAAATAAAATGTGTGAATGTGATGAAATGATGATGTCATCATAAGGAATTAATCACACATTAAATATCATGATAAGTGATGAACACATATTAGTGTGATAAAAAAAAATCGAATGACCCTGATTATGTATTAAAAGCCTAATAAAGAACATGATTATGAATAGAATCAGAACAACGGAGCGGGGCGCAGACGTAGCGCAGTGAGAACTGACTGAGGGGGAAAGTGGAAGACCAGTATAGGGTTAATCTAGTGGGTGGGTGGAGTGTTGCAGGAGACGTGCAGGTGAGGCGGGGCTGCAGTTTCGCGGGCAGTTTATATGCAAGGATGTGGTGAGGGCGGCACCAGAGGCCATTATTGTTCGGTGAAGTTGGCGGTTGCGGGCGCAGGCAAAGTTTAGGAGCATGGCGGCGCTTGAGGAGTTATTGGCAGCGGTGCATGCAGCGGCGGAGCAGCATGGCTCAGACTGGCTAGTGAGTAGTTTGCGGGCGGCGGTAGGGTCTCCTGCTGTTACTTCGGTGGCGGTGGCAGGGAGAGTTCGTGCTAGGAGATCTGTCCCTCCGGAGCGCTTGAGTCCGGAGGTGACACCCCGGTTAAGGCGCAGGCTTAGGAGTCCCTCGGTTAATCCTCCTCTTGCTCCGGCTGGTGTGGCGAGTGTACCTGCCTGCCGGCGCAGCGGGCGGAGTTCGGCGCAGCGTCGCTCCGGTGCGTCTGAGGTTCGGGGGGGCCGGGGTCGGGAGGCAGTCCGGTTGGCTGGGAGTGCGCGGCGCGGTGAGGCTGATCGGTGTGAGGCGCGTCCGGGCGGACGGGGTCTCAGGTCTCGAGCGGCTGGCGGTGGAGGTGGCCTTGGTGATGCGGACTCACTTACCCCTGGTGAGGATCGGGCGGCGGCGGCCGAGCGCGGGAGGAGTCAGGAGACATCGCGGAGTCCGGAGCTGGAGGCTGGCGTGGGTGCTGCGGCGGGGGATTCGTCTGGAAGTCGGAGGGCGGCCCCGCAGTCCCTGTCTACTGGCCGGTGCCTCTGTGGTGCTGGGCAGTGCTGTTCAGAGGAGCGCGCTGGCTGGGGGAATGGGTTTGGCTCCGCCCCCAGTGCAGCCGGCGGACTGTAGGACGGTGGGGAGGTCGGATGCGGCTCACAGTGGGACTTCTGTGGGGCTGGTTTTCGGTGGGACTGAAGTGGATGATGGCGCTGGTCTGCGGCCGCCGGGAGGTGGGTCTGCCAACAGAGATGATATTCCGGTGCAACCACGCCAATGGAGTGTTGGCGGGGGTTTCGTTGAGGATCAAGCGCTTGAAGATGGTGAAATCAGCCAGGAGGCTTGGGAGATCGGGGACCGGAGGGACGCTGCTGCCGGCGCGGGTCCTGCTACGTCCAGGTCGGCGATGGAGTCTTCGCTGAGAGGTGTCGGGGGCTCTCCCGCGGTCGGAGTGGGTGCGGCGGCGGTTGCAGTCGCTGGAAGTAGTGGTAGTCAGGGTGTTGGGGATGAGATCAGGTTGGCGGATGCGGCTAAGGGTGAGGTCTACGTGTGCTTTGAGGGGCCGTTGGGGGCTCATTTGAAGGTGGAGGTCAGGGAGAAAATTTGGAAAGATGAGTATGTGGAGATATTCTCGCTGCTTCCTTTGGATAAGTTTCAATTGGACAGGGTGAAGCCGGACGAGAGTAAGAAGGAGGAGGAGGAGAAGCGGAGGTACAGGTTGATCCCGCGTACTTTTCTAAATTGGCTGCAGGCGTTTGCTATTCTGGCTAGTGTGGTGGGCGAAAAGGCGCCGGAACACTGTTCGGCTCTGTTTTGCTACATGGATGCCATTGGGGAGGCGTATCGGACGTATGGGGGGGTGGCGTGGCTCAGGTATGATGAGCAGTTTCGCCAGAGGAAAGCGGTCAGGCCTAGTATTCGTTGGGATCATAAGGATATAGGTCTGTGGATGCGTTTGATGACGGCCCCAAAGGGTGGGAGCCAGCCCTTTCGTGGGGCGGCCGGGGGATCCTCGGCGTCTGAGTCAGCTGGGGGGGTCAGAAAAGGTTGTTGTTGGCAGTTCAATGAGGGTCATTGTAAATACCTATCCGATTGTCGCTTCAAGCATAAGTGCTCAGGCTGTGGTGGTGCCCATAGCTTTGCGCGGTGTTTCAAGCGGGGAAGGGGAAGGGGATTTGAGGTTGCGCAGAAGAGGGGTGACCCCGGTGAGGGTGGACGTGATGGAGCCGTTTCTAGAGAGGTATCCAAATAAGGAAGCGGCGGCTTTATTGTTGGCTGGGTTTAGGGATGGTTTTAGGATTCCGTGTTCGGCGGTGGGATCGGGGATAGCGGGGCGTAATTTGTCATCGGCATTGATGCGGCCGGAGGTGGTTTCGGAAAAAATTGCGAAGGAGGTGTCAGCTGGGAGGGTGGTTGGCCCCTTTCGCGAGTGTCCGTTAGCGGATTTGTGGGTTTCACCTTTGGGGTTGGTCCCGAAGAAGGAGCCTAACAAATTTCGGCTAATTCATAATTTGTCCTACCCGGCGGGGTGTTCTGTGAATGACGGCATTGACGATGAGTTATGCTCGGTTTCTTATACGTCATTTGACGAGGCGGTGAAGTGGGTCCGTCGTTTTGGGCAGGGTGCATTGCTGGCTAAGACGGATATAAAGGCTGCTTTTCGCTTGTTGCCGATTCATCCGGATAGTTTTCGTTTGCTGGGATTTAAATGGGAGGGGCAGTTTTTTGTGGATTGTTGTTTGCCTATGGGATGTGCTATCTCATGTTCACTGATTGAAACGTTTAGTTCTTTTCTGGAATGGGTTGTGCGCCAGGAGGCGGGATGGAGTTCTGTTTTGCATTACCTGGACGATTTTTTGTTTTTAGGGCCGGCCGGGTCGAGGGTGTGTTCAGTTTTGTTGCACACCATGGAGCGGGTGTCTGCTAGTTTTGGTGTGCCTTTGGCGCGGGAGAAAACAGAAGGCCCGTCTACAACAATGACGTTTTTGGGGATCGAGATTGATAGTGTAGCCATGGAGTGTCGGTTGCCTTTGGATAAGGTGGCGGATTTGCGGTGTGAAGTGGGCTTGTTGCGGAAAGCGAAGAAGGCGCAGCTCGGACGGGTATAGTCCGTTTTGGGGAAGTTAAATTTTGCCTGTAGGATATTGCCTATGGGTAGGGTTTTTTGTAGACGTTTGGCTATGGCCACGGCGGGAGTGCAGGCCCCGTTTCATTTTGTGCGTTTGTCTGCTGAGGTGCGGGCGGACTTGGAGGTGTGGGAGCGTTTTTTGAGGGACTATAACGGTCGGTCGGTGTGGATGGAGGCCCTTGTATGTAATATGGATTTGGAGTTGTTTACGGATGCGTCAGGTTTATGTGGTTACGGGGCTTTTTGTCAGGGTCAATGGAGTGCTGAGGCTTGGCCGGAGGAGTGGAGAGTGGCTGGTTTGTTGGGGAATTTGGCTTTATTGGAGTTGTTCCCTATTGTTTTGGCTACAGAGTTGTGGGGGGATTTGTTGAGAAATAAGAGGGTGCGTTTTTGTTGTGACAATTTGGGGGTGGTGCAGGCGGTGAACAGTCAGTCAGCAAATTCGCCCCCAGTGGTGCGGTTGCTTCGTAGTTTGGTTTTGAACGGGTTGAAGTTGAATGCGTGTTTTGTGGCGGTTCATTTACCTGGGGTTGATAATTCCATTGCTGACGCTCTTTCTCGTTTCCAGTGGGATCGTTTTCTCAGTTTGGTGCCGGGAGCGGAGGTGTCGGGTCTGCCGTGTCCTCAGTGGCTCTGGAGCGTGGCCTTGGGGTCTCAATAGATCTGGCTCGTCGGTCCGTGAGTAGCGGTACGTGGTCGGCTTATTCTTCTGTGTGGTCGCACTGGGAGCGTTTGATTGAGCAGGTGGGGGGCTGCACGGGGGTTGGGGATTTTCACTCGTTGCTGGTTTATTTCGTGGGTCGGTCGTTTAGCGATGGTCTGTCTTTTTCTGTTGCTAGTAAAAGGGTGGCAGCGGTGGCTTTTTGGTTGCGGATGCGGGGTTTGGCAGATGTGTCTCGGAGTTTTTTGGTGAGGCAGGCCTTGAAAGGGTATCGTTGCAGTGTGGTAAGGAAGGATTAACGGCGTCCGGTGTCTTTTCAGGTGCTGCAGTTGTTATGGGATCGGGTGGGGAGTGTGTGTGAGTCGGGGTATGAGGTGTGTTTGTTTCGAGCAGCTTTTGCCTTGGCTTTCTTTGGGGCATTCCGGGTGTCGGAGCTGGTGGCGGTCAGTCGGGTGCGGGGAGGAGGTTTATTACGTGAGGATGTGAGTTTTGGTGAGGAGGGTTTACGGTGTGTGTTACGCAGGTCTAAGACAGATCAGGTAGGAAAAGGGGTGTGCATTTTGTTGCGACCTTTGCCGGGGTCGGTGGTGTGCCCGGTTCGTTGTTTGGAGGAGTATGTGGTCATTCCCGCCTTCGACCGCTGGGAGGTGCGGGATTGCTGGTACATCGGGATGGCTCTGCCTTGTCCCGTTATCAGTTTGTGGCGGTTTTTCGTAAGTGTTTGACAGCGGCGGGTTTTGTGGCGAGTGAGTTTGCGTCTCATTCTTTTCGCATTGGTGCGGCGACGGAGGCTGCGAGATGGGGTTTGGGCGAGGATGCTATTATGCGGATTGGTCGGTGGGAGTCTGCGTGTTTTCGTTCCTATATTCGTCCTCACTTGTTGTGAGGTTGGTGGAGGGAGCGAGCTGGGTTGTGCTGTATGTTGCTTGCATTTGGGGTAACTGTTTTCCTTTCGTTTTTTACAGGTTCGCGTTCTTGTTTGGCGTGGATTTTTGGCCATTCTTATGTTTACTGGGGAGCGTTGCGAGCGGATGTGAGGAGAAGTGGTCGGCAGTTGGGTTTCCAGCCGGATGAGTTGCAGGTCCGGTCGATTGGTGTGTGGGGTATGTTGTGGGGCCACGTGTTGCCTGAATTTCATGCTTTTGTCTCATTGGATAGGTGCCCGGATATTGTGGTTTTTCACGTAGGCGGGAATGACTTGGGCGTTCGCCGCTCGAGGGATGTTATCAGGGACATCAAGCTGGATTTGTTACGCCTGATGGAGGAATTCCCAGATTTGTTGGTAGTGTGGTCGGAGGTGGTAGCTAGGAGTTCGTGGCGTTTTGCGAGGTCAGTGGACCAAATCAACAAGGCTAGGGCGAAGTTGAATAAGGAGGTGGGGCGTTTTGTGCGGCGGAAGGGTGGTTTTGTGGTTCGACATAGGGAGTTGGAGGTCGGCGTCGCCTCAATTCCTTAGGTCGGACGGGGTGCATTTGACTGAGATCGGTATTGATTTGTGGGCACTGGGGCTGCAGGATGGTTTGGAGACCGCATTCAGAGTGTGGCGGGACACCCATAGGTGAGGTGTCTCCTATGTGCGTCTGTGGCTGGTTAACGGGGGGGTCCTGGAAGGCAATACTATGTTTAGTAGGTGCATGACACGTTGGAACGTGCATCTATGTGGTTCGGTAAGCTGAAAGCTGGGGGCTCCTGTTGGGCTGGAAGGCCTACAGGGGTAGAGAAATATATGGTTTTGGAGGATTGGGTGCCCTTGGGTCGGCGAGTGCGGCCGAGGGTAAGGATGGAGATGTGTGGAGTGAAGATCGCAGCTTGCTAGGGTTGCCTTCTAGGATCCTTCCAATAAGTGAATGTTATTATTACATTGTATTTATATGTTTATATTTATTGGTTGATATTTATTATTGTATATTTAAAATGATGGTGGAATATTTTGGCTGTTTAATAAATGGCTGCTATGGCCTTTACACCAACAATTTACGGTCTACGTGTGTTTATGGGGTTGGTTGGTGGTGGGTGGTGTGAAGGGTCTGGAAAAGGTCTTACCTCCCTAAGTCATCAGAACAACGGAGCGGGGCGCAGACGTAGCGCAGTGAGAACTGACTGAGGGGGAAAGTAGAAGACCAGTATAGGGTTAATCTAGTGGGTGGGTGGAGTGTTGCAGGGGACGTGCAGGGGAGGCGGGGCTGCAGTTTCGCGGGCAGTTTATATGCAAGGATGTGGTGAGGGCGGCACCAGAGGCCATTATTGTTCGGTGAAGTTGCCCACCCTCCCGCCCTTTATTTGTAGTTTTTTCTATTCTGTCATAGCAGGGGGCTGGTTAACAGGGGGGGTCCTGGAAGGCAATACTATGTTTAGTAGGTGCATGACACGTTGGAACGTGCATCTATGTGGTTCGGTAAGCTGAAAGCTGGGGGCTCCTGTTGGGCTGGAAGGCCTACAGGGGTAGAGGAATATATGGTTTTGGAGGATTGGGTGCCCTTGGGTCGGCGAGTGCGGCCGAGGGTAAGGATGGAGATGTGTGGAGTGAAGATCGCAGCTTGCTAGGGTTGCCTTCTAGGATCCTTCCAATAAGTGAATGTTATTATTACATTGTATTTATATGTTTGTGTTTATTGGTTGATATTTATTATTGTATATTTAAAATGATGGTGGAGTATTTTGGCTGTTTAATAAATGGCTGCTATGGCCTTTACACCAACAATTTACGGTCTACGTGTGTTTATGGGGTTGGTTGGTGGTGGGTGGTGTGAAGGGTCTGGAAAAGGTCTTACCTCCCTAAGTCATTATATATGGAATTATCACTACATATTGAAAAAAACAATAACATAATTGTGTACTGAAAACCTAATAAAATGATAGAAAGCATGATTATAAATTAAAAACCTACTAAAGTGATGAAAAATGTCATACGCATGATTGTGAATAAAAAAAGGGAACTTTTTCTTTGCGCCATAAATGATACAAAGGTCCAGGACTATAGTAATGCGCACACCTAGCATGGAGGATGGTTAATGACATGCAATGACGACACTACATAATAATAGATAATAATTCAACAATTCATAAAAACCATTAAAGACACGGAGCGTGCGCTGACCAGGGAAAGCCTATAGGGAAGACGAAAAGCCAGAAGATTCATTGAGTCCATTTGGACGCAATGTGTTGAGTTTCCAAATCCACTTACATTCCAATTGAGCAAGTTTCCTTGTCCAGGACGTTCTGCCGCTGCGGCTCGAGGAGGGTGTGCTTCGCGGTGTACGAGTGGCTGAAGTGCAGGCAAAGTTTCCTGGCCATTTTTAGGATGTCTTGCAGATGGGTGGAAGACTTCAGGAACCGCTTGACAACCAGATGGAACACGTGTGCCATGCAGGACACATGGCTCAGCCCTCCTTGACGCAGCGCCGGCACCGTGTTCTTCCCGTTGTCGGTCACCATGGTTCCTATTTTCAGTTGTCGCAGAGAAAGCCAGGATTCGATTTCTCGCTGAAGGACACGGAGCAGTTCCTCCCCTGTGTGACTCCGTTCGCCCAGGCAAACCAGGTGCAGAGCAGCGTGCGAGTGATGAGAGGGGTCGCACATGGCTTGTATGCACTACAGGCCTCCAACATAATTCTTGGATCTCTGCATGAAAATAATGTACTTGGTGTAAATCGCGAGAGGGGCATAGTCGGAGACATTGACCTCACAAGAGCTGCCGAGTTTACTTTGAAATGGAAACTTTCAGCACCGCGTAATTAAGCCCATACTGCAAAGGAGGTGCACAGCCACCCATCAATTTTCCCCAAAAAAGCCCGTTTCACATAACACATTTTACCGCTATGCAGTTCGGCCCATACCGCACAGGAGGTGCACAGCCACCCATACATTTTCCAAAGAAAACATGGTAGAAATAAAAAAAATAATTCAGCAAAGAAAGGATAATGGAATTCGGTTCATACAGAAGAAAGTCTACTATCACCCATCAATTTTCCCAAAAAAGCCTGTTTACCATAAAAAATGTCACCACTACGTCATTCGGTCCAGCCCACGAAAAGTACTTCACCACATATAACTGCACCGCTGAACGGCAATTAGGCCCTAGTTTTTTCTGATTTTACACGATCGGGTTTTCAAAAGATAAATGTAACAATGAACGGCGAATATATTTGTGTTTTGCCACTAATACACGACAAACTGGGCTGTAATTTTCGCACTTCACCACTAATACAAGCCAAAAAAATGCTTTAGAACATATAACTGCACCGCACAAGGGCAAATAAGACGTAGAAATATCTCCCTGTAATAGCCCTGTTAATGGCCGTATCACACAGCACTTGCACCCCAATAACAAGAACGGTTTGCTGGAATGACAGAGCTGTATGATGGCAATGTGGATCCGCAGTCAGTGCAGCAAGGTGTAATAGGATTGTTCCTGTTCCCCGGGCTGTCACCTCCCCGACTGAACCCTGTTCTACAGAAATGCTGTGGAATGATTCCTCCCTATCCTTTCCCTGCACCTTGAATGATCTTTCCCTGAACTTGTAAAAGGTTTTTTCTTAGTACACTGACGTTTTTCCTCGCACTGTCCCTAGCGCCAGCTGACGTCTCTCCCTGCACTAAGTACACTGGTGAATGGCAGAATCCAAGATGGCTGCCGCTATATATATAACATCACAGGCTGGCTGGCTGCTGATTGGCTGCATGCATGGCATTATGGGGGATCCCGCCTTCCCACAGTTCCTTTCTCCATGTCCTCACACGTGCAGCAGACATTTTAGGAAAAATGCGATTCGTTACCACAAGGCGCGAGGAAATTTGCATTCAGTGAGAATCACATTGTTCCTGAACTTCTTACTGAATTCCACTTCGTCAGCTTCGATTCGCTCGTCTCTAGTAAAAGCCAGTGATGCAGCATAGCTCCTGAGAAGAGGCCTGTGACAGCAGCACACACACGGTCCAGGGCCCTTCTCATCTACACTGTGGTCACTATCAGACAATCTAATGTATTGTATTCACTACATGAAGCCACTGCAAAGAAATGTCCAGCTGGCCGCAGCTTCCTCTGTAGGGATCGGGAGCCGGACCAGCAGAACCAGGACCCCCAACATCCAGGAGCTCTAACAGACTTCCCCTCTGCCCTGGTCAGACATATGGCTGTTCCAGCAGCAAAAATGTACAAGAATCAGAAATACATAAATACCTTCTGAAGACACCACAGCCTTCACCACTCCTGGGAGATCTACAACTACGTAGAAGTAGATGAATTTATAGCGATGACTGAACTAAGAAGAGTAAAGACTTACACGCGACTGGAAATTCCTTCTGCACAGTTTTTAAAACTTGGTTTTCTAGGATCGACCCACAGGACAGAGAACAGTCCTCCGATGATGATGTCTCCACTATTATAATATTAGAGGTCAGCGTCAATGAATGTAAGGTGACATTGTGATGATGATGATGATGGCTCCGCTCTTCTGTCTCCACAGCATGATGCACACAGGATCCAGAATATAACAGCACAGACAGAAGCTGCTGCATCCACCAGAGATAGATCCTTGCACACAGACAGATGGGATTTCATGCTTTCAGTGACAGCTCGGCAGATCCTCAGCTCTCCAGGCCGCACTATATAGAGACCATCAGCACAGAGCTCCAGGTGCAGAGGAACGTCACCAGGATAATTCCAGATTCTCTTCTCTAATAATTCACTTTTTTCTTATTTCAGGATTATATTTTATTAAATTATGAAAATGTCCAAAATCCCTGAGAGAATTAAGAAGAAATCTGTTCACCCTGCTGTGTGCACCAGACTATGTAATGCTACAATATACAGTGAATGTAAGTAGAGATGAGCAAATGCTTTAAAAATTCGGTTCGGCCAGTTTGCCAAAAATGACAAAAAAATGTGGTTCAATCCGAGTTTATTTCCTGCAAATTGCGTTAAAAAACGGCTATTTCCTGGCTGCAGAGAACCTGTATAGCGGTGTAGAGCACTGTGTCTGTATAGCGGTGTAGAGCACTGTGCCTGTATAGCGGTGTAGAACACTGTGCCTGTATAGCGGTGTAGAACACTGTGCCTGTATAGCGGTGTAGAGCACTGTGCCTGTATAGCGGTGTAGAGCACTGTGCCTGTATAGCGGTGTAGAACACTGTGCCTGTATAGCGGTGTAGAACACTGTGCCTATATAGTGGTGTAGAACACTGTGCCTATATAGTGGTGTAGAACACTGTGCCTATATAGTGGTGTAGAACACTGTGCCTGTATAGTGGTGTAGAACACTGTGCCTGTATAGTGGTGTAGAACACTGTGCCTGTATAGTGGTGTAGAACACTGTGCCTGTATAGTGGTGTAGAACACTGTGCCTGTATGGGGGTGTAGAACACTGTGCCTGTATAGTGGTGTAGAACACTGTGCCTGTATAGTGGTGTAGAGCACTGTGCCTGAATAGTGGTGTAGAACACTGTGCCTGTATAGCGGTGTAGAACACTGTGCCTGTATAGCGGTGTAGAACACTGAGCCTGTATAGCGGTGTAGAACACTGTGCCTGTATAGCGGTGTAGAGCACTGTGCCTGTATAGCGGTGTAGAACACTGAGCCTGTATAGCGGTGTAGAACACTGTGCCTGTATAGCGGTGTAGAGCACTGTGCCTGTATAGCGGTGTAGAACACTGTGCCTGTATAGTGGTGTAAAGCACTGTGCCTGTATAGTGGTGTAAAGCACTGTGCCTGTATAGCGGTGTAGAACACTGTGCCTGTATAGCGGTGTAGAACACTGTGCCTGTATAGTGGTGTAGAACACTGTGCCTGTATAGTGGTGTAGAACACTGTGCCTGTAGGCAAGCGACATGAGCTGTTTGAAGCTTTCTGTGTCCACCAGCCTAAATGACAGCATTTCATAGGCCAGTAGTTTAGAAATGCTGGCATTCAGGGCCAGGGATCGAGGGTGGCTAGGTGGGAATTTACGCTTTCTCTCAAATGTTTGTGAGATGGAGAGCTGAACGCTGCCGTGTGACATGGTTGAGACGCTTGGTGACGGAGGTGGTGGTGTTGGTGGTACATCCCCTGTTTGCTGGGCGGCAGGTGCCAACGTTCCTCCAGAGGCGGAGGAAGAGGCCGAGGCGGCAGCAGCAGAAGAGGCCGAGGCGGCAGCAGCAGAAGAGGCCGAGGCGGCAGCAGCAGAAGAGGTAGCAGGGGGAGCCTGAGTGACTTCCTTGGTTTTAAGGTGTTTACTCCACTGCAGTTCATGCTTTGCATGCAGGTGCCTGGTCATGCAGGTTGTGCTCAGGTTCAGAACGTTAATGCCTCGCTTCAGGCTCTGATGGCACAGCGTGCAAACCACTCGGGTCTTGTCGTCAGCACATTGTTTGAAGAAGTGCCATGCCAGGGAACTCCTTGAAGCTGCCTTTGGGGTGCTCGGTCCCAGATGGCGGCAGTCAGTAGCAGGCGGAGTCTCTTGGCGGCGGGTGTTCTGCTTTTGCCCACTGCTCCCGCTTTTGCTACGCTGTTGGCTCGGTCTCACCACTGCCTCTTCCTCCGAACTCTGAAAGTCAGTGGCACGACCTTCATTCCATGTGGGGTCTAGGACCTCATCGTCCCCTGCATCGTCTTCCACCCAGTCTTGATCCCTGACCTCCTGTTCAGTCTGCACACTGCAGAAAGACGCAGCATTTGGCACCTGTGTTTCGTCATCATCAGAGACGTGCTGAGGTGGTATTCCCATATCCTCATCATCAGGAAACATAAGTGGTTGTGCGTCAGTGCATTCTATGTCTTCCACCGCTGGGGAAGGGCTAGGTGGATGCCCTTGGGAAACCCTGCCAGCGGAGTCTTCAAACAGCATAAGAGACTGCTGCATAACTTGAGGCTCAGACAGTTTCCCTGGTATGCATGGGGGTGATGTGACAGACTGATGGGGTTGGTTTTCAGGCGCCATCTGTGCGCTTTCTGCAGAAGACTGGGTGGGAGATAATGTGAACGTGCTGGATCCACTGTCGGCCACCCAATTGACTAATGCCTGTACCTGCTCAGGCCTTACCATCCTTAAAACGGCATTGGGCCCCACCAAATATCGCTGTAAATTATGGCGGCTACTGGGACCTGAGGTAGTTGGTACACTAGGACGTGTGGCTGTGGCAGAACGGCCACGTCCTCTCCCAGCACCAGAGGGTCCACTAACACCACCACGACCATGTCCGCGTCCGCGTCCCTTACTAGATGTTTTCCTCATTGTTACCGTTCACCACAATAAGAAAAATATTATTTGGCCCAATGTATTGAATTCAAATTCAGGCCTTTTTTTACAGACACCTAACACTATCTGGCTATCTATTTAGGTACCGTATTACACTAATACAGGCACAGCAGTAACCACAGATTTAGCTGAATATAAATTGTAGGCCTATTATTTAGGCGCTGGGTGACAGGTATACGTTTACTGACAGAATTAGACTTGGAAATGCACAGTAGCGTGTGTGTGAAGTTATTGAGAATGACCCTATGTGCACCTTGAATCTAATATACCCTTTTTGGGATAGATTTAAAGTTGGCCTGATACAGCAGAAACCACTAATTTAGGGAATTGCTAAGTTGGGAATTGTATTTCAACCCAGAACAAAAATATATCCTTTGCCAGACAGCAGACAGTATTACAATTGGCTGGCCACAGCTGAAACACCAGATTTAGGGTACTGCTATTTTGGCAATTGTATTTCACCCCTCAATAAAATAGCAAGCACAGCCAAGCCCCTGATGTAGGATATAGCCAAAAAACAACCACACTATTGATGGTTAAATGCACTTGGTGACAGCTTGACCCTGATGTAGGATATAGCAACAAAAAAAAAACCACACTATTGATGGTTAAATGGACTTGGTGGCAGCTTGTGCTGGCGCACCACAAGACACGAAATAGCCGCCGATCACCCCAGAAAAAAGTGAATGAAAAAGGCTCTGGGCAGCCTAAAAACAGTGAGCAATTGAATAGCAGCAGTTCAATCATCCACAGCTCAGTGGCGGATCCAGAGCCTGGTCTCGGGAGGGGCACTTTCAGATTATTTTCTGTCCGCCGCCACAAAACAATGGTGCTTATAGAACAGACTACACAGTGTAGGCTATATGTGTATAACAAACATATTTCACATGAAAACTTACAATTACTTGACTTGACCCTTGGGGATCTCGGACGCCACTTCCACACTTTGGCCGGGGGCTCGGCGGAGCTGATGTGTTTTATCCTAATGAGAAAGATTTCATAATAAGGATTTGGAGAAGGGGCAGAGGGATAGCGGAGCAGGGAGAGGCTGGTGCTGCTACTGGTGGGTCATACCATGGGGGAGTAATAAAGCCCACCATTATGCCCCCCAGTAGAAATTATTCTCCTTATAATGTGACAGTGAAAAAAATACCCCCTTGTAATGCCCCCAGTTGAGCTAATGTCCCCATAGTGCCCCAGTATAAAATACCCCTATATAGTGCCCCTAGTAAATGACCCCATAGTGCTCCACACCCTCCTTCCTCCTAGTGCTCCCCATAATGTACCAGTATAAAATTGTACTGTACAGAGAGCCCATATAAAATACCCCTTCTTTGTGGCCTCAGTAGATGCCCCTATAGTGCCCCCAATCATGTGCCAGTATTAACAGCTCCACCCCTGTGCCAGTAATAACAGCCCCCCTGTGCCAGTAATAACAGCCCCCAGTAATAAAAGCCCCTCTGTGCCAGTAATAACAGCCCCCAGTAATAACAGCCCCCCTGTGCCAGTAATAACAGCCCCCAGTAATAAGAGCCCCCCTGTGCCAGTAATAACAGCCCCCCTGTGCCAGTAATAACAGCCCGCAGTAATAACAGCCTCCAGTAATAACAGCCCCTCTGGGCCAGTAATAACAGCCCCCAGTGATAACAGCCCCCCTGTGCCAGTAATAAGAGCCCCCAGTAATAACAGCCCCCCTGTGCCAGTAATAACAGCCCCCAGTGATAACAGCCCCCCTGTGCCAGTAATAAGATCCCCCAGTGATAACAGCCCCCCTGTGCCAGTAATAAGAGCCTCCAGTGATAACAGCCCCCCTGTGCCAGTAATAAGAGCCCCCAGTGATAACAGACCCCCTGTGCCAGTAATAAGAGCCCCCAGTAATAATAGCCCCTCTGTGCCACTAATAACAGCCCCCAGTAATAACAGCCCCCCTTTGCCAGTAATAACAGCCCCCAGTAATAACAGCCCCTCTGGGCCAGTAATAACAGCCCCCAGTAATAACAGCCCCCCTGTGCCAGTAATAACAGCCCCCAGTGATAACAGCCCCCCTGTGCCAGTAATAACAGCCCCCCTTTGCCAGTAATAACAGCCCGCAGTAATAACAGCCCCCAGTAATAACAGCCCCTCTGGGCCAGTAATAACAGCCTCCAGTGATAACAGCCCCCCTGTGCCAGTAATAAGATCCCCCAGTGATAACAGCCCCCCTGTGCCAGTAATAAGAGCCCCCAGTGATAACAGCCCCCCTGTGCCAGTAATAAGAGCCCCCAGTGATAACAGCCCCCCTGTGCCAGTAATAAGAGCCCCCAGTGATAACAGCCCCCCTGTGCCAGTAATAAGAGCCCCCAGTAATAAGAGCCCCTCTGTGCCACTAATAACAGCCCCCAGTAATAACAGCCCCCTTTGCCAGTAATAACAGCCCCCAGTAATAACAGCACCTCTGGGCCAGTAATAACAGCCCCCAGTGATAACAGCCCCCCTGTGCCAGTAAAAACAGCCCCCAGCGATAACACCCCCCCTGTGCCAGTAATAACAGCCCCCAGTGATAACAGCCCCCCTGTGCCAGTAATAAGAGCCCCCAGTGATAACAGCCCCCCTGTGCCAGTAATAAGAGCCCCCAGTGATAACACCCCCCCTGTGCCAGTAATAAGAGCCCCCAGTGATAATAGCCCCCCTGTGCCAGTAATAAGAGCCCCCAGTAATAAGAGCCCCTCTGTGCCACTAATAACAGCCCCCAGTAATAACAGCCCCCCTTTGCCAATAATAACAGCCCCCAGTAATAACAGCCGCTCTGGGCCAGTAATAACAGCCCCCAGTAATAAGAGCCCCTCTGGGCCAGTAATAGCAGCCCCCAGTGATAACAGCCCCCCTTTGCCATTAATAACAGCCCCCAGGTGCCAGTAATAACAGCCCCCGCCAGTAAAAGTATTGTATATAATAAAAAAAAAACACATACTTACCTCCATGTCAGCGATGCGATGCAGGCCTCTTCTGGCCTGTGTCTCACGCTGTATGGCTCAGGCGGCGCAATGACGTCATCGCGCCGCCTGCGCCGGCCTCTGATAGGCTGCAGGCACTAGGCCGGCAGCCTATCAGAGGAAGGGAAAGGGACACGCCTCTCCCTCCCTTACCGCAGCACAGGCAGGCATCTGTATCGCTGTACTGAAGATGGCGATACAGATGACTGGAAATGAGCGCTTCCACAATGGAATCGCTCATCTCCCTGTGCCCCGCCGCCGCCCGCTGCCAGCTCGAGGGGGGGGGGGGCAATTGCCCTGTTGCCCCCCCCCTGGATCCGCCACTGCCACAGCTGTAGATCGATCACTGATCTCGCCCTAACGTCGCAGCTGCAACCTCTCCCTACACTGATCAGAGCAGAGTGACGGGCGGCGCTATGTGACTCCAGCTTAAATAGAGGCTGGGTCACATGCTGCACTCGTCAATCACAGCCATGCCAATAGTAGGCATGGCTGTGACGGCCTCTTGGGGCAAGTAGTATGATGCTTGTTGATTGGCTGCTTTGCAGCCTTTCAAAAAGCGCCAAGAAAGCGACGAACACCGAACCCGGACTTTTACTAAAATGTTCGGGTTCGGGTCCGTGTCACGGACAACCCAAAATTCGGTACGAACCCGAACTATACAGTTCGGGTTCGCTCATCCCTACTCAAGTATAAAATCAGCCTTACAGGTCGATGTTAGCGCTAGTGATGAGCGAGCATGCTCGGCCTAGTACCGGTTCGGCTCGAGCATTGCTATGCTCGGCAGATCCGTAGCCCTCGGCCGAGTACCACATGTGCTTGAGCGCCATGCTCGAGTCTCCTCCCCGCACGTTTGGCACCTTCTAAGCAGCCAATAAACATGCTGGTAAGTATTGCCATCACTGTAATGCCATCAGCCATGTTTACTCCTGGCATTACAGGGATTGGCCGGAACACGTCATCGGGTGCTATATAGCACTGGTCACGCGGGGTCGGCTCATTGCGAGTCAGGGAGAGCTGCTGTTAGGAAGGGACGCACAGTGTAGGGAGATTGGGATCGCAAATTACTTTCTTTCTCAAGACTGTTTCAAAGACCCAAAAGTCCTTTTAAGGACTTTGCATTTTTTTGTTTTAATTTACAATAAAATCGCTTCATTGGCTATCCTAATAGAAGGTGTCTGCAGTGACTTCAGACATCTGTGCAATGCGTCTGTGTATCGGGCAGAGATAGGAAGAATCAGTGAAAACAGCACCAGGTTTTTTGTCTGCGGCAGAAACCGTTTATCGCAGCGCATTGCATTTCTATACCGTCTGAGTGTTCAATCCCATATATTGGGAAAAAGTGAAAATCAATATATATCCAAATTTCACTTAATCTGCACCCAGTTTTCTTGTCTGCGGCAGAAACCGTTTATAGAAACATAGAAACATAGAATGTGTTGGCAGATAAGAACCATTTGGCCCATCTAGTCTGCCCAATATACTGAATACTATGGATAGCCCCGGCCCTATCTTATATGAAGGATGGCCTTATGCCTATCCCATGCATGCTTAACCTCCTTCACTGTATTTGCAGCTACCACTTCTGCAGGAAGGCTATTCCATGCATCCACTACTCTCTCAGTAAAGTAATACTTCCTGATATTACTGTTAAACCTTTGCCCCTCTAATTTAACACTATGTCCTCTTGTAGCAGTTTTTCTTCTTTTAAATATTCTCTCCTCTTTTCCCTTGTTGATTCCCTTTATGTATTTAGCAGTTTCTCTCATATCCCCTCTGTCTCGTCTTTCTTCCAAGCTCTACATGTTAAGGTCCTTTAATCTTTCCTGGTAAGTTTTATCCTGCAATCCATGTACCAGTTTAGTAGCTCTTCTCTGAACTCTCTCCAAAGTATCAATATCCTTCTGGAGATATGGTCTCCAGTACTGAGCACAATACTCCAGATGAGGTCTCACTAGTGCTCTGTAGAGCGGCATGAGCGCCTCCTCTCTGTCTACTGGTAATGCCTCTCCCTATACACCCAGCATTCTGCTAGCATTTCCTGCTGCTCTGTGACATGGTCTGCCTACCTTCAAGTCTTCTGAAATAATGACCCCTAAATCCCTTTCCTCAGATACTGAGGTTAGGACTGTATCACTGATTGTATATTCTGCTCTTGGGTTTTTACGTCCCAGGTGCATTATCTTGCACTTATCAACATTACATTTTAGTTGCCAGATTTTTGACCATTCCTCTATTTTCCCTAAATCCTTTCCCATTTGGTGTATCCCTCCAGGAACATCAACCCTGTTACAAATCTTTGTGTCATCAGCAAAAAGACACACCTTACCATCGAGGCCTTCTGCAATGTCGCTGATAAAGATATTAAACAATATGGGTCCCAGAACAGATCCCTGAGGTACCCCACTGGTAACAAGACCTTGGTCTGAATATACTCCATTGACTACAACCCTCTGTTGTCTGTCCCTCAGCCACTGCCTAATCCATTCAACAATATGGGAGTCCAAGCCCAAAGACTGCAATTTATTGATAAGCCTTCTATGTGGGACAGTATCAAAAGCCTTACTAAAGTCTAGATAAGCGATGTCTACTGCACCTCCACCATCTATTATTTTAGTCACCCAATCAAATAAATCAATAAGATTAGTTTGACATGATCTCCCTGAAGTAAACCCATGCTGTTTTCCATCTTTCAATCCATGGGATTTTAGATGTTCCACAATCCTCTCCTTAAGTATGGTTTCCATTAATTTCCCCACTATTGATGTCAGGCTTACTGGCCTATAGTTGCCCGATTCCTCCCTACTACCTTTCTTGTGAATGGGCACAACATTTGCCAATTTCCAATCTTCTGGGACGACTCCTGTTACCAGTGATTGGTTAAATAAATCTGTTAATGGTTTTGCTAGTTCACCGCTGAGCTCTTTAATAGCTTTGGGTGTATCTCATCAGGCCCCTGTGACTTATTTGTAGTAATTTTAGACAGCTGACTTAGAACCTCTTCCTCTGTAAAGACACATGCGTCAAAAGATTCATTAGTCTTATTTCCTAACTGAGGTCCTTTCCTTCATTTTCCTTTGTAAAAACTGAACAGAAGTATTCATTGAGGCAGTCAGGCTAGTTCTTTATCTTCTTCCATATACCTTCCTTCTTTTGTTTTTAATTTGGTAATTCCTTGTTTTAGTTTCCTTTTTTCATTTATGTATCTGAAGAATGTCTTATCACTAGAGTTAAGCGGACACCTGGATGTTCGGGTTCGACAGGTTCGGCCGGACTTAAAAAAAAAGTTCGGGTTCGGGATCCGAACTTCACCCGAACTTGACCCTGAACCCCATTGAAGTCATTGGGGACCCGAACTTTTGGGCACTAAAATGGCTTTAAAATAGTCCTGGAAAGGGCTAGAGGGCTGCAAAAGGCATCAAAATGTGCTTAAGAGCATGGCAACTGTTCTGCAAACAAATGTGGATAGGGAAATGACTTAAATAACATAAAATATAAAAAATATAAATAAAACAATCTGGATCTAGGAGTAGGAGGTTGAGGAGGCGGTGGATAGGGTGGATGTGGCGGTGTAGGTTGACGTGGCGGTTTAGATGGAAGTGGCTGTGAAGGAGGAATAGGTAGCCAACACTGATTTGTGTTATTTTTTATTTTTAAATTGGGGCATCCCCCAAAATATTGGGACATATAACAAAATAAAACAAAGAATAAGTGCACTTGAGTACAAGAATGGATGGTTGAGGCTGGTATACATGTCTATTCTGCTCAAGGTACGGACAAGTCCTGTGGGATCCATGCCTGGTTCATTTTAATAAACGTAAGCTTGTCCACATTGACTGCGGCCGGTGATAATGCTCTCTGCCGGCTAAACACACGTTCACACTATACACTGGCTGCAGGGCAGGTCAGCACCTCCAAGGCTGACAAAGCTTTTCCACATTTGGGCCATGCTAACCCTGCCTTCTCAGGTGCTGGCGGTGCCCCAGCTGAGTTGGCGACCTCTTCCTCCTCCTCTGCCTTCGCCTTGTGCTTCCACTGTGCCCCGCTGTCAGGTGGGAATGCTATCATCAGCGCGCGCTTGTAGTCGCGCATCTTCCGATCAGTAACAGATGTTTTCACTAAATTTAGTTCCCTGTCAGCAATGCAGAGCAGGGGTTCATTCACGGCAAAAGGGGGTTCATTTCACCCAGCAATAGAACAGAGGATTCTGAGAGATTTAGGCCCCTGTCACCCAGGCACAGCAGGGGTTTGTATTCACCAAAAATGGTGAAATGTCACCCGACAATTGGAAATAAGAATTTTTTCAACTTAGGGCACTAAAATTGCCACTTTTTTAAATTAAAATGGCTCTAAAATAGTCCTTGAAAAGGCTAGAGGGATGTAAAAGGCAGTAAAATGTGCTTAAGAGCCTGGAAACTGCTCTGCAAACAAATGAAATAAAATAACTAAAAATTACAAATTATTAACCTGCAACTCAGAGAAGGAGGTGGATATGGAGTCGGAGGTTGAGGAGGCGGTGAATGTGGTGTTGTAGGTGGAGGCAGCAATGGAGGAGGAGGTAGCTAACAATGTTTTTTTTTATTTTTTATTGGGGTAGGTAGCCCCCAAAATATTGGGACAAATAAAAATAAAAGAAAACAAAGAATCATTGCACTTGACTTGAGTACAAGAATGTATGTTTGATGCTGGTATAAATGTATATTCTGCAAAGGTACAGACAAGTCTAGTGGGATCCAAGCCTGGTTCATTTTAATGAACGTGAGCTTGTCCACGTTGGCTGTGGACAGGCGGCTGCGTCTGTCTGTAATGACACCTCCTGCCGTGTTAAATACACGTTCAGAGAGTACACTGGCTGCAGGGCAGGCCAGCCCCTCCAAGCCATACAGGGCAAGCTCTGGCCATGTGGACAATTTGGAGACCCAGAAGTTGAATGGGGCAGAACCATCAGTCAGTACGTGTAGTCGTGTGCACAGGTACTGTTCCACCATGTTGTTCAAATGCTGCCCCTGCTAAGACGCTCCATATCAGCAGTTGGGGCCGGTTGTTGCGGCAAGGTGACAAAGCTTTTCCACATGTCGGCCATGCTAACCCTGCCTTCTGAGGTGCTGGCGCTGATACAGCTGCGTTGGCGACCTCTTCCTACTCCCCTGCCTTCGCCTTGTGCTTCCACTTGTCAGTCGGGAATGCTCTCAGTAGCGCGTCTACCAGCGTACGCATGTAGTCGCGCATCTTCTGATCACGCTCCAGTGAGGGAATTAAGGATGGCACATTGTCTTTGTAACGGGAATTCAGCAGAGTGGCCAATCAGTAGTCAGCACACGTTAAAATGTGGGCCACTCGGGGGGGGGGCGGAGCCTGCGCTGAGTCTGGATGGTGGTGTGAAGCGCTGCTCTGTGACCAGACTATCCCTCTTTGCACAGTTTTATTAGCTACTCAGACCAAAAAAAATTCAAAATTGGTGGACAGAAGTCCACTGACTCCTCTGGACCTGCCAAATCGATAGTAAATGCGGGCGATATGGACAAATCCATAAAAAAAGCAGCCGCTACATGCGTGGCAAAGGAAACTAAGATGGCACCTGGAACACCGACGCCTCCAGCTACAGACAACAAGCCTCTAATGGTGCAGATGGAGGTAGGGATGTTTCCCCTGGTCCAGATACCCGGCCAATATCTAGAGGTTTCCTGAAAGAATCCCTAGCTAAAGCTCTCGAACCCCTGAGCTCAGAAATGGCGGCTATCAGAAGCGACATTTGCCATATTGGCATGAGAGTAGAATCGCTAGAAGAAAATCAAGCTAAACTCACTAATCACCAGAAAGAAATGTCTTTGAATATGGCGGAATACCAGGCACATGTTAACATGCTGCACATAGCCGTGGAAGACCAAGAAAACAGGGAACGAAGAAACAATCTTCGCTTCAGAGGAATCCCCGAATCTGTTGCTCCAAGCGACATACCGGAGACGGTGATACAGATTCTGCCTACATCTCCTGGGCCCAGATACCGCCCATGAAGTCACCATTGAAAGAGCGCATAGAGCCCTAAGGCCTATGCCTCAGCACAATGAACCACCTCGGTACGTAATCTGTAAGTTCTTACACTACCAGTCAAGGAAGCAATTCTTACAAGTGCCAGGAACAACCCGTCCCTGAATTGAGAAGGTAATGATATTTCCATCTTTCAGGATTTAGCGCAATCGACACTTAAAAAACGTAAAGCCTTAAAACAGTTTACCGACTGGCTGTGTGCTCGCAAGATACTGTATAGATGGACATTTCCATTTGGCCTCTCCTTTACCCAAGATGGACGTCGCCTTTTCTTATCCTCATTCAAGGACCTGGAGAAGATTTACGATCACCTTGGGATCCAGCCACTACCTATTGAGAATTGGGACGCGTTCCAGGGGATGACAACCTTGCCAGAGCTTCCTAATATTCTGCCCTGGGAGATTCCTCGTACCCCCAAGCCGCAAAGAGCAAGAAGAGGAAACGTCTCCACTCCGAGAAGACTCCCACTATCAGAGGATTGAATGTTCGGGACTTTAACACCTCAGTTAATTATACCACTTTTTATCAGACTCTGCTTTTATTAGAGTTTTCCTCTTTCCTTAAGTTAGATATATAACATGTTCATAGTCACCTATTAGATCTCATCGTATTACATATAAGCTGGTTTGATGAATAATCGTAACCTAGTTAGACATGTTTCTCTTTGTGCAACTGACATCTCCGTAACTATCTTTATCTCTATGGGCTTGCTTGCAGTAAATTCGGTATTAATTACGTTCTTAGCTTGCACCTACACATACGATTCCCTGGTATTAGCAAAGGCGCAAGAGAGTCAGATAATCACTTACCCAAGTTGAAGAAACTTGCTCTCAAACTTGCTGTTTCACCCATGCCAATCGGCCTCTGTAATTCCAACCACGTTGAATCGCAACCCAGTAAGGCATGTTCATCTTTGTGCAACTGATATATTTGCATTGTCCATATCTCTCTGGGCTCGTTTACAGTAAATTCAGATATCGTTGCAACTTTTGTTTGCGCTTACATATACGATTCCCTGATTTTTGCAAAATTGCAGGAGAATCAGATGATCACTTGCCCAAAATGAAGAAATATGCCTTATGTCTAGTTGTTCACCCTTACCAATACACCCTTGTAACTCATATCATGCTTAATCGCAACTTAGTAGGACATATCTCAGTCTGTGCAAATAGTCGCTCTGCAATGTTTACTTTTCCCTGTACTTGCTTGTATAAGAATCAGAATCCGAAGCGATTTATAATGCTCTTAAGCGCATGACCATCTGAATTTCATTGAAAATTCAATTGTAACACAATCGGAAACCAAAGCGATTCAACATACGCTCTTGCGATCGATCTTCGGATCTTAATAGCGATATAGGGGAACTAGCTGACCCACTGCTAAAATCGAAGATACGTGTTTCTGATTCTATTGTTTAGTTATACAAACAGGTCCTCTTAGTTCCAGTGCGATCTAACGCGCTTAAGCATATCTTATAATATAGGCCTCTATTAGTCCTACAATAGCGTAGGGATAACTTTTATTGCTATGCAGTATGACCATTACATGATCTGGTCTTTGATAACCCCTAGAGGGATAGGGTCAGAAAGCTTATACATTCCCCCTCTTACAAGTTTGTAGAGCTCTTATGCTCTTCTGGATTAGTGTTTACCCTGATCTTGTTATGTATTATTTTTTGTTCTTATTGTTTTCTTTTGTTACTCTCTTATTCTCAGGTGCTGTAACACACATACATGTTCTACATTCCACGCATGGACTACATGGACACCCTGCTGCTTCGCCCGGGGAGGCTGAGTGCTTTTTAACATCATTCTATATCTTTCTATCCTGCTCACTATCAGTAATTTGCTTTTCCAACACACCCATTACGTTAGACCATGGCTAGTATCCGTTTGGCTTCCTTCAATATGAAGGGATTTAACTCCCCCTCTAAACATAGCCAGGTTTTTTCTTACCTGAGAAAAGAAAAATGTGCATTATTTTCCTCCAAGAAACTCACTTTAAATTTGACAGATACCCAAATCTTACGAGATTGTTATATTCAAATTGGTTCCATTGTGGAGCAGGATCCTCAGCCTCCAAAGGCGTAAGCATAGGGATACGGAAAAACCTTCCATTCTCATATATCCACCATATTCAAGATGTTGAGGGAAGATATATTATGCTTAAAGGTTCTATTGCTAACCAGGTGTATACCTTTATCAATCTTTACGCACCCAATACTGGCCAGGTTACTTGGATATCAGAAGTCCTTTCATTATTAGAACCACATAAGGAGGGTGTAGTGATCCTAGGCAGTGATTTTAATGTTGCGCTTGAGCCAGAACTTGACTCCACTTTTAAAAAATCTGCCGAATCAGCCAAGGCTCTCAGACATCTCAAGAAATTCCTTCATACTTGGTCTTTTTGTGATGTCTGGAGACTCTTCAATCCGAAGGCACGAGACTATTCCATCTTGTCGCCAGTTCATGGGTCCTACCACAGAATTGACTACCTATTTATATCAAAAGAACATCTCCAATTTTGTAACCTGGCTAGTATAGGTTTGATGTATTTATCGGATCATTCCCCTGTGTTCTTCACATTAGATATGCCCAACCCTGATGCTCGACCCTTTAGATGGCGTTTAAATGAACAATTAATTTCTCCTGGAGATCCCCTGACACAAACACAAAAAGTATTAAAGGAGTTTTTTCCTTGAACACTGACTCAGTAACCTCTCAACAAGTGCTTTGGGGTGCTCATAAAGCCTACACAAGAGGCCATTTCATATCCATGGGAGCTAGGATTAAAAAAGCCAGAAGACTCCAGATAGATTGTTAACTAAAATCCAACATCTTGAATCCCTACACAAAAAGTCCCTGTCGGAAACACTATATAAAGATTTAACAGACGCACGCAAAGCCCTGTACCTTGTTACGTTATGTTCTCTAAATAAAAAAAATAAAAAAATATATTATTAAACGTTACCTCAGCCAAATATTATCTCCAAGCACAATTTAAATATTATGCTCATGGAGATAGAGCATCTAAATGTATGATGCAATGCATTAAACAAAGAAAGTCCCTTAACTACATACACAAATTTAAATCAGTAAATGGCGAAATGGCCTTCACTACCGCATCCATAGCTTCCAAATTTAGAGAATTTTACCACTCGCTTAACAATTTAAAAAAATCGGAAGCTATCACCCAAAGGGGTTCCACCCCACTTGAACATATAACTACCTTTTTGGATTTGCTCTCTCTTCCTGCCCTCTCCGAAAAGCAGGCACTAGCACTTCAAACTCCATTTACCTTGAAGGAACTAGAAACCACTATCAAACAGCTCCCTAGAGGGAAATGCCCAGGCCCTGATGGCCTCCCTGCCTTATATTATCGGTCGTTATCAAATACCTTTGGCCCTCATTTGCTCAAAGTCTGTAACAACTCTCTAATGGGCACCCCAATGTCAATAGATATGACTAGAGCCCATATTTCTTTGATTCCTAAAGAGGGGAAAGACAGCTCCAATTGCGCGAACTATCGCCCGATTTCCTTGCTAAATTTAGACTTAAAGATTCTTGCAAAAATGCTCGCGACACGCCTATCAGAGTTACTTCCCTTACTGGTCAATAAAGATCAAGTAGGCTTTGTGAAGGGCAGGGAGGGCAAAGAGAATACATCAAGAGTAGAGTTGAGCGAACACCTGGATGTTCGGGTTCGAGAAGTTCGGCCGAACATCCCGGAAATGTTCGGGTTCGGGATCCGAACCCGATCCGAACTTCGTCCCGAACCCGAACCCCATTGAAGTCAATGGGGACCCGAACTTTTCGGCACTAAAAAGGCTGTAAAACAGCCCAGGAAAGAGCTAGAGGGCTGCAAAAGGCAGCAACATGTAGGTAAATCCCCTGCAAACAAATGTGGATAGGGAAATTAATTAAAATAAAAATTAAATAAATAAAAATTAACCAAAATCAATTGGAGAGAGGTTCCATAGCAGAGAATCTGGCTTCCCGTCACCCACCACTGGAACAGTCCATTCTCAGATATTTAGGCCCCGGCACCCAGGCAGAGGAGAGAGGTCCCGTAACAGAGAATCTGTCTTCATGTCAGCAGAGAATTAGTCTGCATGTCATAGCAGAGAATGAGGCTTCACGTCAGCCACCACTGCAACAGTCCATTGGCATATATTTAGGCCCAGCACCCAGGCAGAGGAGGGAGGTCCCGTAACAGAGAATCTGTCTTCATGTCAGCAGAGAATTAGTCTGCATGTCATAGCAGAGAATGAGGCTTCACGTCAGCCACCACTGCAACAGTCCATTGGCATATATTTAGGCCCAGCACACACACAGGCAGAGGAGAGAGGTCCCGTAACAGAGAATCTGGCTTCATGTCAGCAGAGAATCAGTCTGCATGTCATAGCAGAGAATGAGGCTTCACGTCAGCCACCACTGCAACAGTCCATTGGCATATATTTAGGCCCAGCACACACACAGGCAGAGGAGAGAGGTCCCGTAACAGAGAATCTGGCTTCATGTCAGCAGAGAATCAGTCTGCATGTCATAGCAGAGAATGAGGCTTCACGTCAGCCACCACTGCAACAGTCCATTGGCATATATTTAGGCCCAGCACCCAGGCAGAGGAGGGAGGTCCCGTAACAGAGAATCTGTCTTCATGTCAGCAGAGAATTAGTCTGCATGTCATAGCAGAGAATGAGGCTTCACGTCAGCCACCACTGCAACAGTCCATTGGCATATATTTAGGCCCAGCACACACACAGGCAGAGGAGAGAGGTCCCGTAACAGAGAATCTGGCTTCATGTCAGCAGAGAATCAGTCTGCATGTCATAGCAGAGAATGAGGCTTCACGTCAGCCACCACTGCAACAGTCCATTGGCATATATTTAGGCCCAGCACACACACAGGCAGAGGAGAGAGGTCCCGTAACAGAGAATCTGGCTTCATGTCAGCAGAGAATCAGTCTGCATGTCATAGCAGAGAATGAGGCTTCACGTCAGCCACCACTGCAACAGTCCATTGGCATATATTTAGGCCCAGCACCCAGGCAGAGGAGGGAGGTCCCGTAACAGAGAATCTGTCTTCATGTCAGCAGAGAATTAGTCTGCATGTCATAGCAGAGAATGAGGCTTCACGTCAGCCACCACTGCAACAGTCCATTGGCATATATTTAGGCCCAGCACACACACAGGCAGAGGAGAGAGGTCCCGTAACAGAGAATCTGGCTTCATGTCAGCAGAGAATCAGTCTGCATGTCATAGCAGAGAATGAGGCTTCACGTCAGCCACCACTGCAACAGTCCATTGGCATATATTTAGGCCCAGCACACACACAGGCAGAGGAGAGAGGTCCCGTAACAGAGAATCTGGCTTCATGTCAGCAGAGAATCAGTCTGCATGTCATAGCAGAGAATGAGGCTTCACGTCAGCCACCACTGCAACAGTCCATTGGCATATATTTAGGCCCAGCACCCAGGCAGAGGAGGGAGGTCCCGTAACAGAGAATCTGTCTTCATGTCAGCAGAGAATTAGTCTGCATGTCATAGCAGAGAATGAGGCTTCACGTCAGCCACCACTGCAACAGTCCATTGGCATATATTTAGGCCCAGCACACACACAGGCAGAGGAGAGAGGTCCCGTAACAGAGAATCTGGCTTCATGTCAGCAGAGAATCAGTCTGCATGTCATAGCAGAGAATGAGGCTTCACGTCACCCACCACTGCAACAGTCCATTGGCATATATTTAGGCCTAGCACACAGGCAGAGCAGAGAGGTCCCGTAACAGACAATCTGGCTTCATGTCAGCAGAGAATCAGTCTGCATGTCATAGCAGAGAATGAGGCTTCACGTCACCCACCACTGCAACAGTCCATTGGCATATATTTAGGCCTAGCACACAGGCAGAGCAGAGAGGTCCCGTAACAGACAATCTGGCTTCATGACAGCAGAGAATTAGTCTGCATGTCATAGCAGAGAATGAGGCTTCACGTCAGCCACCACTGCAACAGTCCATTGGCATATATTTAGGCCCAGCACCCAGGCAGAGGAGAGAGGTCCCGTAACAGACAATCTGGCTTCATGTCAGCAGAGAATTAGTCTGCATGTCATAGCAGAGAATCAGGCTTCACGTCAGCCACCACTGCAACAGTCCATTGTCATAAATTTAGGCCCAGCACCCAGGCAGAGGAGAGAGGTCCCGTAACAGACAATCTGGCTTCATGTCAGCAGAGAATTAGTCTGCATGTCATAGCAGAGAATGAGGCTTCACGTCAGCCACCACTGCAACAGTCCATTGGCATATATTTAGGCCTAGCACACAGGCAGAGCAGAGAGGTCCCGTAACAGACAATCTGGCTTCATGACAGCAGAGAATCAGTCTGCATGTCATAGCAGAGAATCAGGCTTCACGTCAGCCACCACTGCAACAGTCCATTGTCATAAATTTAGGCCCAGCACCCAGGCAGAGGAGAGAGGTCCCGTAACAGAGAATCTGGCTTCATGTCAGCAGAGAATCAGTCTTCATATCATAGCAGAGAATCAGGCTTCACGTCACCCACCACTGTAAGAGTCAATTTTCATAAATTTAGGCCCAGAACCCAGGCAGAGGAGAAAGGTCCCGTAACAGACAATCTGGCTTCATGTCAGCAGAGAATCAGTCTTCATATCATAGCCTAGAATCAGGCTTCACGTCACCCACCACTGTAAGAGTCAATTTTCATAAATTTAGGCCCAGAACCCAGGCAGAGGAGAAAGGTCCCGTAACAGACAATCTGGCTTCATGTCAGCAGAGAATCAGTCTTCATATCATAGCAGAGAATCAGGCTTCACGTCACCCACCACTGCAACAGTCAATTGTCATAAATTTAGGCCCAGCACCCAGGCAGAGGAGAGAGCTCCCGTAACAGAGGATCTGGCTTCATGTCAGCAGAGAATCAGTCTGCATGTCATAGCAGAGAATGAGGCTTCACGTCACCCACCACTGCAACAGTCCATTGGCATATATTTAGGCCTAGCACACAGGCAGAGCAGAGAGGTCCCGTAACAGACAATCTGGCTTCATGTCAGCAGAGAATCAGTCTGCATGTCATAGCAGAGAATGAGGCTTCACGTCACCCACCACTGCAACAGTCCATTGGCATATATTTAGGCCTAGCACACAGGCAGAGCAGAGAGGTCCCGTAACAGACAATCTGGCTTCATGACAGCAGAGAATCAGTCTGCATGTCATAGCAGAGAATGAGGCTTCACGTCACCCACCACTGCAACAGTCCATTGGCATATATTTAGGCCTAGCACACAGGCAGAGCAGAGAGGTCCCGTAACAGACAATCTGGCTTCATGTCAGCAGAGAATCAGTCTGCATGTCATAGCAGAGAATGAGGCTTCACGTCACCCACCACTGCAACAGTCCATTGGCATATATTTAGGCCTAGCACACAGGCAGAGCAGAGAGGTCCCGTAACAGACAATCTGGCTTCATGTCAGCAGAGAATCAGTCTGCATGTCATAGCAGAGAATGAGGCTTCACGTCACCCACCACTGCAACAGTCCATTGGCATATATTTAGGCCTAGCACACAGGCAGAGCAGAGAGGTCCCGTAACAGACGATCTGGCTTCATGTCAGCAGAGAATCAGTCTGCATGTCATAGCAGAGAATCAGGCTTCACGTCAGCCACCACTGCAACAGTCCATGGTCATAAATTTAGGCCCAGCACCCAGGCAGAGGAGAGAGGTCCCGTAACAGACAATCTGGCTTCATGTCAGCAGAGAATTAGTCTGCATGTCATAGCAGAGAATCAGGCTTCATGTCAGCCACCACTGCAACAGTCCATTGGCATATATTTAGGCCTAGCACACAGGCAGAGGAGAGGTTCATTCAACTTTGGGTAGCATCGCAATATAATGGTAAAATGAAAATAAAAATAGGATTGAATGAGGAAGTGCCCTGGAGTCCAATAATATATGGTTATGGGGAGGTAGTTAATGTCTAATCTGGACAAGGGACGGACAGGTCCTGTGGGATCCATGCCTGGTTCATTTTTATGAACGTCAGCTTGTCCACATTGGCTGTAGACAGGCGGCTGCGTTTGTCTGTAATGACGCCCCCTGCCGTGCTGAATACACGTTCAGACAAAACGCTGGCTGCCGGGCAGGCCAGCACCTCCAAGGCATAAAAGGCTAGCTCTGGCCACGTGGACAATTTAGAGACCCAGAAGTTGAATGGGGCCGAACCATCAGTCAGTACGTGGAGGGGTGTGCACACGTACTGTTCCACCATGTTAGTGAAATGTTGCCTCCTGCTAACACGTTGCGTATCAGGTGGTGGTGCAGTTAGCTGTGGCGTGTTGACAAAAGTTTTCCACATCTCTGCCATGCTAACCCTGCCCTCAGAGGAGCTGGCCGTGACACAGCTGCCTTGGCGACCTCTTGCTCCTCCTCTGCCTTGGCCTTGGGCTTCCACTTGTTCCCCTGTGACATTTGGGAATGCTCTCAGTAGCGCGTCTACCAACGTGCGCTTGTACTCGCGCATCTTCCTATCACGCTCCAGTGCAGGAAGTAAGGTGGGCACATTGTCTTTGTAGCGTGGATCCAGCAGGGTGGCAACCCAGTAGTCCGCACAGGTTAAAATGTGGGCAACTCTGCTGTCGTTGCGCAGGCACTGCAGCATGTAGTCGCTCATGTGTGCCAGGCTGCCCAGGGGTAAGGACAAGCTGTCCTCTGTGGGAGGCGTATCGTCATCGTCCTGCCTTTCCCCCCAGCCACGCACCAGTGATGGACCCGAGCTGCGTTGGGTGCCACCCCGCTGTGACCATGCTTCATCCTCATCCTCCTCCACCTCCTCCTCATCCTCGTCCTCCTCGTCCTCCAGTAGTGGGCCCTGGCTGGCCACATTTGTACCTGGCCTCTGCTGTTGCAAAAAACCTCCCTCTGAGTCACTTCGAAGAGACTGGCCTGAAAGTGCTAAAAATGACCCCTCTTCCTCATCCTCCTCCTCCTCCTCCTGGGCCACCTCCTCTTCCATCATCGCCCTAAGTGTTTTCTCAAGGAGACATAGAAGTGGTATTGTAACGCTGATAACGGTGTCATCGCCACTGGCCATGTTGGTGGAGTACTCGAAACAGCGCAACAGGGCACACAGGTCTCGCATGGAGGCCCAGTCATTGGTGGTGAAGTGGTGCTGTTCTGTAGTGCGACTGACCCGTGCGTGCTGCAGCTGAAACTCCACTATGGCCTGCTGCTGCTCGCACAGTCTGTCCAGCATGTGCAAGGTGGAGTTCCACCTGGTGGGCACGTCGCATATGAGGCGGTGAGCGGGAAGGCCGAAGTTACGCTGTAGCGCAGACAGGCGAGCAGCGGCAGGATGTGAACGCCGGAAGCGCGAACAGACGGCCCGCACTTTATGCAGCAGCTCTGACATGTCGGGGTAGTTGTGAATGAACTTCTGCACCACCAAATTCAGCACATGCGCCAAGCAAGGGATGT